>NC_141382.1:14425802-14687196 GCF_017979445.1 Akebia trifoliata | reverse complement strand
TAATAAATAATAAATTTGCTATTGGAAACCCAACTTTACTTATTACACCCCAAGTTAAATGTATAAAGTTTGTTATTGGCAACCCAACTTTACTTGTTACACCCCAAGTTCAATATTAAAAAAAAATAACTATTGGCAACCCAACTTTGCTTGTTACACCCCAATTTAAATAAAAATCCATCAATTGTATGAGAAATCAAATTAGGTCTGATCATTTTATGTTTAGTAGAAAAATATAAATTTATACATTTAAATTAATTTCATTTATTTAAAATAAATAAATATTCATGATCAAACTTTTTTTATTATAATTTTTTGTCGATTTTGATCGAATAATTGATTAAATATGAGTTTAAAATATTTTTATAAATATTTAATAAAAAAAATTAAAATATTGAATAATAACAATTGAAAATAAATAAAGGATAAAAATTATATTTAAAATATTTTTTATTAAAAAAATTTAAGAATGGCATTTATGTAAAATGATGGGGGACACGTACAAGATGAATAGTGAAATAGAGACCATCTCTTTTTTCTTTATTTTTGACTTGATCTCCAATTGTAGAGACGACGTGAATAGTAATTTAGAGAATGTGTTAGAAATTAGGAGACCGGTTGGAACTTTGGGTCAAGGTCTTTATATCTCTAAATATAGAAATATGGAGTCTTGTTGGAGGCTTGGAGTTGCTATCAGACATCTCCCATTGATATATAACCATACAGTTTGCACGTGTCTCGCACGTGCAGGTTCAACTAGTTTTCTAAAATTTTGGTGTCAATTTCCTTCCTAAAACGTAGGAAAAATAAAATAAAAAATAAAATCGGGAGGTAGAATCTCTGCAGAACACCAAGACAGAGAAAGATATGGATTTTGTTGATTCTTTAGGTAGATTCTCCGTCCAGAGAGCTCAATCACCCGTTTTAATGGCAACCCATCTCAAAAATCCGAACTTTAGACCAGTATTTCATCTGGGTTTTACTGATTCGAGCTCAAGAAAATCTTTTGGGACCGTTTGCTGCAGTGCCGATGCGAAGGCAATCAGTGGGGAAGTTTTTTCTGTTACTTCTTCGAGTAAATCACAAGTCGATTATCTTGGAGAAAGCACGAAAGGGGATTTGAATGTCAAGATGGAGCATTTAGAGGCTTTTGGTAATTTCATGATTTCTCTCCCATTTCGCTTATTAGCTGTTACAGAGTGTTTTGTTGAGTTTTATAACCTTGAAATTGGTCTCAAGTTCAGTTCTTTATCTGTTTTTCTTGGACAAGTTCGTATTTTTTGTTGTTGTAGATTGACCCATCTTGATTATGTCTTTTGTAATTTGTTTGAAGTTCTTTACAAGTTTTTATATAACAATTGAAGCTTGATTAAATAACATCGAATACAAACCAATAAAAACCCATAGTTACTATTTACTCATAGTTTTGTTCATTTGTTTCGCTTGTTGGGTCAACTCGCCCGACCTTGCCCCTAATGATGAATTTCTGCTTATCAAAAAATAAAAAATAAAAAATAAAATCTGCTCTTTCTCTACATTTTCGTATATGACAAAGCTTGTTGAACTAATCTGCAACATTCTCACAAATGGAAATCAAGACCTTTTGTTTATTCTTTAAAGTTCCACTTTTCAGTATGTAGATGACATGAACGATGTCATTGAATTTTTGAACTTCAGGTATTTTAGTGTGTAATTCTTTTTGAGAATAATTTGTCAACTTAGCTTGTAAACATTAATGTTGATTAGTAGGTCCGTTTGGAAACACCAAGTTTTTCAAACCTCTCTAGTTAGTTTTAGATTTTTCAAAGCCTTTTGGGGTTCTTTTTATTTTGATGTCAAATTTCATTCTAATCTACTAGTCTTTCAAGTCAATTCTACAAGGCTTACTGTTAGAGTTTTAGGAGCCTACCTGTTACGTGCAGTGAAGATCCAACCTTGAATCGTGTCACATTCATTGGTTGCCAGAAATCAATAGTCCAAACACCTATCATGTCGATCCTGCTAGAGTAATCACGAACTTCCCACCCCTTAAACCTTGATAGAAACCTAGAATCTCGTAGAATGTAGAGATGAGAAAAACATAGAGAACTATAGATATTTTCTATGTTGTTTCTCACGTACGAGTCTCCATCCCTATTTATAAGAACACTGGATTCTGTAAATTGCAATCTCTTAATCAAATAGGAACTCAATCAAATTCGGACTCTTAACTCCCAGAGGAGTTCTAATATATGTTAGTGTGCATGTGTAATGTGCTATAAGAATGGGCCCACATGGACGCCCAATTAACCAACACTTAACTTTTGTTTAGATTGGAAGATCAAACATCTTCCATTCTAATTGGCTGTTTCGCGTAACACAATGGTGAGGTTAAGAAGAATGGGTTTCAGCTTAAGCATTTTTTTTTAATCATAATCATGAATGTAAACATGAAAACAATACCTAGACCCATTGTTCATGAAAATGTGGTTTCATTTCTTGTTTCTGTTCTTCCTGAACAGGGATTGATGGTCAAGAAACTTTAGAGGGTCCAATTGAGGAGATAGCGAGGATGAAGACTAAAGAAGCGGAGGAATTGCTTAGTGACTTGGGAATTCCGGTACAGCAAAACCAATTATTTTTAATATTTTCTGTTGTTGATAGCTCTTTAATATTCCCAACCATGGATTTTAGAATTAAGTAGTTTATTTGTTAATTTATTCATCTCACATTTATTCAAAGTAGGTCTAGTCACCAAATTGATGCCACATCTTGTAAGAGGAGAATAGTCCCTTGAATCAACTCACAATAAAACTACATGGTGGACTTTGTATTGGTCATATGACACTATATGGGTAAATAATCATTTTACCTTATATCAAAATGTATCATTGAATACAACTTACAAAATATCTCTTCTTCTTTTTTTCCTTTTTGTTTTTTTTTTAAACTCATATAAGAGTATAATGGGAGGTCCTAGGGATTTGTTTTGTCAATTCTTCTACTTTTCTTCTTGGTCTTGATTGTTCCTATCTTTTATTTCTCTATAATTAAGGTCAATATCTAATGAACGCATTCTTTGAAGTGGACCAAACCGAGAGAAAATTGTAGTGTTAATTGTACATGGTAATACAGTAAAACTACAACAGAGTGACTATTTTCCCTTTATATTTTCATAAGGCTCCCCCTTGGTCATCAATACAAAGTCAACCATACCATTTGTCCATCCAGGTCATCCCCCCTTTTAAAATTATTCACTTGAGGTAATATTCTTAGGTTTAGTCATTTGTGTCAAGATAGAAAATTTTATTTGCAATTTTTTGTGGAGATTGATGGTCTATTTTGGTTTTGACTTGTTATAAGCTAATAAATATTTCTCTCTTTAGCTCAGTATATTGGTGGAGAGCAGTTATAACTATTTTGATAACTTACTCCCCCCCTTTTGAACCGCCCTTAATCTTGATTAATTGTGTGTGTGTGTGTGTAGGATCCCTTCTCATCAAGACATTCACCGCGTGGCATATTTTGTAGCCGGACTTTAAATCTTCGGTCAATCAGTGCTATAGGTTATGACATGGACTATACCTTGATACAATATAATGTGATGGTAATCCTTATTCTTTAATCCTTGTTTTACACATTCTAATAAGCATGGAAATTTCGCAGACTAATTGGGGTACAATTACTTTGTTTGTGTAAGTGGAATTTACAATTCTGTTGCTAAATTTTATTCACGTTCTTTCTTTGTCCGTAAATACATCTGTCTTATTCGATCGTCTGTAATTGTTGTAAACGTTTAAAACATGGCAGTAGCGCAATAGATTCTGTGACAAATGTTGGATAAGTTTTTTTTGCTTCTAGTACTTTGTGAATGAATCCTTATTTTCTACTTAACAGTACTTTGGTTCCTCTTTATCCTAAAGGATAAAGTATTAAGTAAAGTGAATTTGATTATTCCAGTGAAAGTTTTGCCTATTATGTTTTTTTTTTTGTTTTTTGTCATTAAGCTCCCATTTTATTTCATCCCAACCATTAAATGACAAAAATTTCTGAGAGATAACTCATCAGATGGGCCATTATGAATTTATAGAAATGGGTTTGATTTCTTGCAGGCTTGGGAAGGGCGAGCTTATGATTACTGTATGGACAACCTAAGGAGCATGGGTTTTCCAATTGATGGACTTGAGTTTGACCCCAACTTGGTAAAATCTTTGTCTATGCGCATGTTGAAGAGGTTATAATCTTCAGGCGTTGTCGGTTTTTCTAGATTTGTTTACCTTCATTCATGTGTATTGAGCTTGTTTGTTCCACTTTTCGCTGTAGGTTATTAGAGGACTCGTCATGGACAAAGAGAAAGGAAACTTGGTTAAGGCAGATCGATTTGGTTATGTGAAGAGAGCTATGCATGGCACCCAAATGTTATCTAATCGAGCTGTAAGGTGTGGTAACCTTTTCATTCTAACTATTGATAAACACTTGGACGAATCCGAGGAATTTCTTAGTAGACTGTAAGGACAAACTAAAAACAATATAGAGGGACATATGGTGTGGATAAAATGGGTAGATGGGACACCCCATCTGATGGGTCCCCCCATCTTGACCATTCCCACGGTTTACTCTATGAGTAGCTTGGATTTCATCAAACATCTGATCAGTAAGATCTTTATGCTTGTTGAATGTGTATGTATTGCAGTGAGATATATGGGAGGGAACTTGTGGACCTGCGGAAGGAGAGTCGATGGGAGTTCCTTAATACACTCTTCTCTGTTTCTGAAGCTGTGGCATTCATGCAGGTTATTTGATTTATCTAGTCTGAACTACAGATTGAACACATTTTGGGTGATAGATTTAGATAGCTTCTATTGCCACACCAATTTTTACTAATGCCACCCCAAGATGTGTGTTAATTCTTTGGTGATTTACGTATGAATTGGGGTGGCGTTAGAAAATTTTGGTGTGGCAATAGAATCTGTCTAGATTTATTTTATTTTATTTTATTTATCTTATTTTCTTTTACTCTTCTTCTTGTAGATGTTCTTTACATCTCTTTGGGTTTCAGTTGTAGGACTCCAAGGGATGACTTTTTTGCTCTTTGTTCAATTTGTTGCATGTTAATGTCTCCCATGGTTGTATTTAGTAAATTTGCAGTGTTTGTTATCTATGCATCACAATAAGATTTAACTGTTTCTTGGCTCCTATAACTGAACATTTATACTTGCCAAACTATTAACCCCTGAGGGCACCTTTTGCTGGGAAACTCTTGCCAATAAGATAGCCTCAAAAACCACCCACTGAGCAAAACGAAAGATAGCCTTACAAACCCACCTATGGGATAGTATAGGGTTAATGACTGACCTGCATTTAATGAGATCTTGAGAATATGATTTCAATTGAATTTTGGTCTGCAGATACACACATCATGCCTACGATCTATCATGTTATCGAGATTCATACTACCCTAATTATATTATAAATATCTTATAGTTTTTCTAATTCTGTGGTATCTCTTTCATCATTTTATAGCATTTGTAATTTACAGGTGATTTTTGTTCCGACTCTAAACTTACACTACTTTTCTTCCTATTTATACTATCAACTACACGCTATTTTCTATTTCACACGTGTGATTTCTCTTTCAGATGGTTGACAGATTGGATGGAGGAGAGATACCAGCAGAACTTGGCCCACTTGACTATAAAGGGCTTTACAAGGCAATATATTACACATTTCTCCTTGTAATGGTGGCTTCAGCTATATATCATTTTAACCTTTGACATGGTCTTTCAGGCTGTTGGGAAGGCCCTTTTTAGAGCACATGTAGAAGGTCAGCTTAAGGTAATTGCTTTGATGGGTCCTTGTGTTTTTCAGAGTTTGAATTGGTAAAAAAGATATATATATATATATATATTTAAATAAATATAAGACCAAAAAGTTTCAGTTTTCAATCTTGTAATTTACAAGCAACATTCACCCATTGTTATCTGTGCAGAGTGAGATAATGTCTAGTCCTGAACGCTTTGTAGAGCCTGATCCAGAGCTTCCTTTGGCACTTTTGGATCAAAAGGAGGTATTTCTTTAACGTTTCCTGAATGTATCAAATCATATATATACATATATATATACTTGATAAATGATGTATCAATCAGTTTAAATTCTCCTTTTGTAATTTGGATATGCTCCATCAGGCTGGTAAGCGGCTACTACTTATTACCAACTCAGATTACCATTATACAGACAAAATGATGCAGCATGCATTCAATAGATTCCTCCCCAATGATATGAGCTGGCGGGATCTATTTGAAATGGTAAGTCATTTGTGATTTTTGAACTTTGAATTTTTTGTCATTTCTTTCCAGTGTTTTGCAATTTGCCTAATAAGTTGCATTGACTTAGTTCTCTGCTTGATGCCATTCAACTTGAAGCTGAAGAAGCTTCACATAGTTTTCTCTTGGTCCTCAAATTTATTGTAAAAAAATAAAAAATTGTTCCTAAATTATTTTTACCAAGAAAACACTCACTAACATTTGAGCTTCTCCCTTTTCTACTTATCTTTGGGTTCCTTAGAAAATTATAAAGGGAAAAAATAGGTCATTTATAAGAAAACATAGATTTTCTTTGCAGAAAATAAAATGAAAAAAACTCAATATTTTGCTGATCATCTTATTTGATAAATCACTGATTTTTGTCTTTCAAAAATTTTCAGAAAAATATTGCTAGATAATCGAAGTGTTAGAGGTGGTTAGAATATTTTTCTTTAATTAGCAAGAAGTCTTGAAAAAATATTGCAAGATATTCAATTTGTTGGAGGCATTTGGGTTGTAGTAGCTTGAAAGGTATTTTTCAGTGCATTTATTATTATTATTATTTTGTAAATGCAATATCATTAAATGAAGAAAGAAGTTACCAACAAGTGTTGGGTGTAGTGGCCAGGGCCTCCCTCCAAAAAGGGAGAGGTCTTGAGTTCAAACCTCCTCATTGGCCATCCCCCTCGTGCTTAAAGAGGGCAGAACACTTTGCACATGTTGGAAGGGGTGACTCACGTGTCCATGGGAATAGTTGGACTAAGCCTGGAGACCCATGTATTGAAAGAAAAAATGAAGAAAGAATCATACTAGAGGAGGTTGAGGAGACCTGCCTAAACAAACAGGGTAGGAAACAAAAGAAAAAGTGTGTAGAAATTCATTTGCTCCCATCTAAATAAGAAATCATCAGTGCATTTATATTTCATAGTTGTGCTATGTAGGTTATAGTCTCAGCAAGGAAGCCGGAGTTCTTCCAAATGTCACACCCAATGTATGAGGTTGTTACAAAAGATGGTTTATTGCATCCATGCTTCAAGGCCAGTCCAGGTGATTTCTTCTTTATTGTACTTATGGTCATGGATACTTTATGTTTGCCAGATCAGCATTCCTTACATCATAAAGGTTTTGATAAATAAATCTGTTGTTTGCCTCCTCATGTTTTACACACAAACATTCTTTGTTCAGTAAATTTATTTAAGATACATGGTATGTAATTAATCTGTAATTCCTTGGTTATCCCACTCACTATTTCGAATAATGTTGTGAAGTTGGACTTGTATATTTGATTTGAATTTTTTACTTATAAATTATTTCAACATCTGTTATTTTTATCAGTTAGCTTTCTTTGGGCGATGAATCTCGAGAACGTGCCATTGGGGTCTGCTAATGTCTTACCTAGTCGTATTAGTTCATTTCTTGGTCATACAATGTGCCCTAGAATATCTTGTTTACTGTTACTCTGTCGACTAAGAACATGTTCAATAAGCTTATTTGCTCATTCTTTTGTCTTCTTTTGTAGGGGGCTTGTACTCAGGTGGAAGTGCTCAGATGATTGAGAGTTCCCTAAATATCCATGGAGATGAAATCTTATATGTTGGTGACCATATTTATACCGATGTTAGCCAATCCAAAGTCCATCTACGGTGGCGGACAGCACTAGTATGTCGAGAATTGGAAGAAGAGGTCAGTCCATGTTTATTCAATCTGTATCCATCTTTTTCACACCATACACTATATATTTGGTCATAGTAGCATCAACAAGGATGGGTGGATGGACTTCTTTTCCGGGACTAATTGTTATCATAAAAATAAATGTGATTTGAGGTCTTAGTTTTTAGTATAGATGTGATTTTCAACTCAAATAATAAAGTTTCCATGATGAATAACAACCAACAACAGAGATAGGTAAATAACGTAAAGCGAAAAAGGAACTCAAGTAACACTGTTCTAATCTCAGATCATTGTAGATATGGAATTGCATTAGCTCTATAAATGATGTAGGACATTTACCTGATGTAGAACAAATTGCTCTTGAGAAGAGAATTTTCGTGGCCAAATCAACCCACCAAGATATGTCCGAGTTGACTCAGCTCGTTTTGACCAGGTTGGGTCCATACTCAAACCAATTTTGATTTTGTGTATAGTTTATTTCATTTTTTAAGTAATTTAGAAATTGTTTAGTTAGTTTCTAATTTATTTAGACTCTAATTTGTTTTTAAGTTTCTATTTTCTTTCAAAATCCGTTTTTAATGTTTAGTCTATAATTAGAAATGTCCAAATTGAGTTATTGCTATTATTTTATAGATAGATTAGGAAAGTTACTTTTTAATATTTTATAAGGATTCTAAATTGTGATGAAGTTAACTTTATAAGGAGCTTCAAAATTGAATTTTAAATCAGTACATATCAATTTAATTCTCTTTTACTAACTTTATATTCTCCTTATTAATTTTCAACTCTTTGCTTCGTCCTCTTCACAAGCTATTACTTTTTTTATCAATTGAATCTATTGATTCACACACGTCTGCTATGTCAATAAACCATGATGTCTTAGAACTAAAGCTTGTGTGAGTGGTTGAGTTTTGTATTTGGATTTGACATATTTGATTTATTGAACAGTCATTGGGGACCTTGTTTTATGTGTTATTGAATTTTGAATCTGCAGTATATTGCTTTCATTCGTAGTCGGGATTATCGAGCTGCACTGATAGAACTTATAAATCAAAAGGAAGTTGTAGGTGACCTTTTTAATCAACTTCGCCTAGCTCTGCAGCGAAGAACAAAAGGACGTCCTGCTCAGGTAATTTATGCTGGATCGTATCATGTAACTTCTTCATTATATATATACAAATATATATATTTAAGATACCAATTTCCCAAAGCACTTTCTATCTGGTTTTGAATGTAGTTTTTCTGAAGCTACTCTCTGCTTGCTGTTTCTTCATAATTAGTGTTGAAGACTCCACAGAGAAGCCAGTCCTTTCCCTGTTGAATGTTACTTTCTACAGTCCCATTTAGGCTTCTGAATTAAGCTTACGTTAAGAGGGCACACGTCATACATTCTTGACCTCTTATCCATGTTTTTTTTTTCTTCCTTCGATCGGTGTGTCCTTTGTTAACCAACCAACTACTCCAAAAGACCTATCATGGGGCTTAACTTTAGGGTGGGGGGTGGGGGGTGGGATGACACACCCTAGAGTGGAGGAAAATATTCACTCAACACTCTCCCTCACCCATAAGGGTGGAAAAATCGATCCTATGGCCTAGACGAACCTAGCGCTCTAATACCATGTTAACCAACCAACTATTCAAAAAGGCCTGTCTTTTAGAGAAGGGGAGAACTATGAATATAAGAGGGTCATGGGGCTTACCTGGGGTGGGGGCATGACACACCCAAGAGTGGGGGAAAATTTGCACTCAACATCCTTGA
Organism: Akebia trifoliata; assembly: GCF_017979445.1. Lineage (NCBI taxonomy): Eukaryota > Viridiplantae > Streptophyta > Magnoliopsida > Ranunculales > Lardizabalaceae > Akebia > Akebia trifoliata. Next base: position 14,677,485 of record NC_141382.1, on the reverse strand, counting down.
CCATGTTGGCACACTACAAGAGTATTGTACTACTTTTCGTTGGTGCACTGGGGTTTAGGGAAATATTAACAAAGAGAGTGAGATGTTGGAGTTTGCTTTTTTCTACTCCTTTTCCATCATTTGGCCATTGTTGGCAATTTCCTTAACTGATAACTTTTTGTTCCTTCAGAAGAGGAAATGAAAGCGAGACAATAAAGGCTGAGTTCATGAATTATATTTCTTCCATTATTTTCATTAGCTGGGACTTCACTTTTGCTTTTATTGGGGAGATCTATAATTTTTTTAATTTCTTGTTCAGACTCTTGCCGCAACTAATATGGATGATCAAGAACTCACAGAAAGCATGCAGAAGCTACTTATTGTCATGCAAAGACTAGATCAGAAAATTGCTCCCATGTTAGAAGCAGATGGGGAGCACTTCAATAAAAGGTGGAACATCGTAAAACTAGTGGCTTGGAGTTGCTCTCCAATTTGCAATATGAACTAGTTGTTAGTTTCTTTAAATTACTTAAATAAAATCTGTGAATAATTATTGACCATCTGAAACTATTTGTATCAGATGGGGTTTCCTTTCTCGTGCAGGTTTGTGGGATAAAAGCCACTTGATAAGACAAATTGAGAAGTATGTACTTAGCACATTCGAGGATCTCTAATCAATTATTCCATTCAATCCCAATAAAAGAATATTATATATATTAAATATCTTGTGTTCTTTTTTTTTAATAGTAATTTTAATCTTTTTTTCTAATTGCAGATATGCAGATATTTATACTTCTAGGGTCTCAAATTTCCTACATTATACACCATTCATGTATTTCCGTTCACAGGAACAGGTTTGTCTATTATTCATGCTTTCTTCACCAATATTTTGGATTTCCCAACACTTTTTTTTATCACTAATTTATGTATGTACTTCATTCTGTGCAGACACTTGCTCATGATACATACTGCTATTACCCTCCAAATCTTGATGGCTTTGTGGTTGATGATCTGAACAACTCTTCTTCCTTGCAAGTTGATGACAACATGTCATGATGACGACTAGTTGGCAAGGGAGACTCGTTTTGCTCACTTTCTTCATCCCACATTTCGGAGACATGGAATTTGTGGGTTAAATTATAATGGCATAAACAGTTTACTATATATGTGGGTTCTCCACCGTGTCACATCTCTTATTCAACTATTTGGGTTGTTGTATGATGTAGAAGAATAGAATTGTATTCAGCTGATTTAATTAAAAAGAACCCTATTAGGGTTTATATGGCAAATAAGGCACAGAAATCTCAGCTGTAAGTAAACTCTAAATGATACAAGATGCTTTTATATAAACCTAATCCTATCTAATATTTTGGTGTATCAGAATACAACATATTACCATACATTCTAAACATCATTTGGTGTAGTAAATGCACCTAATTGAAATGCATGATGTGTAGCTAATATTCGATTATGTAAGATCTAATCTTTACATATCACGTGGTATTAATCTGTAGTCGTTCCCTTCAATAACAGGTCGTGGTTGTGGCACTGGGATGAAAATATTATATTGAAGAGAGTAACATTATCATACTCAATAAACAAAAGATTTTATTATTGAGCTTACATACAACATTCCATGTTATCAACTGTTTAATTTTAGCTTATAATACAATCTTCATGCTTCCTCGTTTCCTTTTAGTCTTAAAACAAAACAGCCAAAAGTCGACATATTCCAGACAGGTTTTCAGATCAAGCTAGACTCATCATCTGATCAAGCAAGGATGGTAGGTGTGTCCCTTAAACGCACTATGTCATCAAACGAACACCCTTCTTGGGTGTAGGTGGTGATCCAATGATGTTGATGGGGATGATACTAGAGCCTTGTATGGGCACGATATGAACTGGATGACCCCACCCATAGTTAACCTGATTGAATCCCAATCGACCCCATTCAGATATGAACAATGTGGTGTAGATAAGTGGAGGAGCAAATGGGTCCCTGCCGTCAACAAACTCACCACCCTTCATCCACATAGTGAACTCGCTCGAAAGCCTTCCCTTTGCATCTTGAATGAGTTTTACCACCTCGGCATTTGATGCCTCCACAAGAGTCCCACTTGAGATTGTGACAGTCACTGGGAAGAAGCAATTCCCATAGAAACCTTTGGGCAACGGTGGGTTCAAGAGTTGACGTGTGTTAGCAAAGAACACGAGCTTGACATCAGTTTGTTTCGCTAAATTAATTGCTCGGGTTCTACAGCTCCATATACTGGCAGCTATGACTTCAAAAGTGGAACAAAATTTACCGGTCAAGTCTGAGAATTCACGCTTGAGTCTGTTGATTCGGTCTAGTGAAATGTCGATAGAGACATGCTCAAGCTGGTAGTTTGGCATCATGGGTGGTAGTGGGGGTGGCAGTTTTGGCTCTTGAGTGTTGTATGTCAGCCGTGGTGGTGCTGGAAGAGCTTCTCTGCACCACACGGGCTCAATGCTGGGTTCTTGATGGCCTTGTGCAAACTCACCGACTGCCTTTAGGAATTGTGCAGCTCCCAAGCCATCACAAATGCTGTGGCAGAACTTGAGCCCAATCACGAACCCGTCGCATTCGAACCGTGTCACCTGAAAATGGAAAAATCAAAGTGAAGATTTCAGCCTTTTGGCTTGGTATCTTGTGGTAGACTTATCTTCCTCTTTTAATTGGAATTAATCTTATACTTGATCTCATAAACCACAAAGATAAAGGCCTTTGATTGTGTAATCTTGGAACCAAACTGAATGTTATTTGATAATTTAGACATACCCCTCAAAGTTTTGGTGAATATTTGAGATACCCATTATGTTTCCAAACTAATGACATACTCCTTGACCTCAGAGATCCTCTCGAGATATTAATAGATAATGACTTAAAAGCCCCTGTCTTCTAATTGTTCAACCTCTAGGGTAATTTTTTTTTTTAGACCTGTTTGACTTCAAATTCTATTTCCTATCATGTTCTTGAGGTTTGAAGTTGAAAGGAAATAGATCTTAAAGAAAAATCTTAGGGCTTTGGTAAGAGATTGAAGCTGAGGACATTTAGATCATTTTCTATTAATCTATCAGACGATCGTCAAAGTCAAGGGGTATGCCGTCAGTTTGAAAACACATACATCTCAAAAATTAACCAAAACCTGGATGGGAAATCAAAATTACCCAATGACATTTGGCCTTAATAATAATCATTCATTTATTTGATTTTAATCAGATATTGTTAAATTCACAGACCCAAAATTACTTCTTTGAATTGATCAGCATATGTTTCATGACAGGACATGGATCCACCATTGGATCGAAAAATCTTAAGTGGGGCCGGGGTATCAAGGGTGCTTTCAAACATGAGTTTGGATGAGATATATACCTGCATTAGGACTAATGGATCTATGCCTTCTGTTTCTGGTGGAGGATCAGAAAGAAGATCATCATGTGGGACCATGAGCACATTATCAAAATAATTAACGGCATCAAGGCTACAATTAGCCGATGCCTCGACAAGCCACACTCCTTCACCAGTACAGGCAATCTGAAGTTCACCCTCATTGGATTCTTTCAGTCTTCCTGCAAGAGGATAGTAGGGGACCAGTGCCTTGGACAAGGCTTCCCTTATGACCTTAGCAGCCTCATGTCCATGTCTAAACACGTGCAACGTTCGAACAATACATCGTAAGACTGGCAACCTATCAATCACTGAGAGATCGAGTGTGCCAGAGGGTGTAGACTCTGATGGCCGCACGATACCTCGAGATGACCTGATCACTGAGAAAGTCATTGTAGAACATTGAGGTGAGGAAGAAGTACATTAAGGCATTCATGTATATAACCTTTTTTTTTTTTTTTGTTGGTCTTATTTTAACTATATATTTTATGGGTTATTATATGTAATATAAAATATAGGGCTTCTGATCTACAGTATATATTAAGTTTGGAATGATTGGCTTACAAGGTTAGATTCCTTTTCCTATTGTAGGGTTGGTAATGATGTATATGCCATAGCTTTACTTGGACTCACTCCACCAAGCAAACAAAATTGTGGGGGGTGTAAAAAATTGTCATGATGCCACATGTCATCTTGAGATGCACAAAGTCGATCACTTTAACTTCTTGCACATAATCGTCCATTAGTTTTACGTGTGAAAGATCGATAAGTCAAGTTCTTTAACCTGACCTTTTGGGATAAATCCGCATGCAAAAAAATATTTTGATAGGATGCATTCGTGAAAATGAAAGAGTAAACTAAAGGGAAAATCAATTCAAATGGTTTGACAATATTCAACAAATTAAAGCAAATCTTATTCCTAATAAGAATGAAGATGTCAACCAGCTAGGTTGGTAAGGTATGTGAGTGTTGATATCATGTTCCTCGGTCAAAACCCACCTTCAACCACTAGTTACTAACCACCAACTGCCAAGCGAAAAAACAAATATTTCTAATTAGAATTAACGTGCAAGTTGGTGGTTCAAGAGGATGAATTGAGATTAAAATAAATAAATAAATAAAGAACTTTTTAGTTTCTGAAAAATATACATGGGTCAAATATCTGTTGACTAAGCAAAAATGATGCATAAAAAACATAAAATCCGATAGTCGAGATTAATCCTAAATGTTGGATTTCAGGCTTATATGGTCAAGATTGTATGTGAACACATTAGTTCACTTCCATGAGTCCATATATATATATATGGGTCAGGTTCAAGGGCCATGTGAGAAAACATGTAAGAAAACTTTCGGCGGTAAATAAAATTTTAAAATATGGGTTAGAAATTTTAGATTGAGCTGATTTTTTGTGAGGATGATCTCTATGATGGGAAGATCATCCAAAAAAAAAAATCAGCCCAATCTGAAACTTCTAACCCCATTAAAAGTGATTTAGAATGTGGACCGTCGATTTTTTTTCAATTTTTATCACTAATTTGTAAATCACTTTTGATGGATTTAGAGGTTTCTGATTGAGCTGATTTTTTGTGAGGATGATCTTCTCATCATAGTGACCATCCTTGCAAAAAATCAGCTCAATCCAAAACCTCTAACCCTTATTTTGAAAAACGAAAGTTTTCTTACATGTTTTCTCACATGGCCCTTGAACCTGACCCTATATATATATATATATATATATATGGGGGCGGTTCAAGGGCCATCTGAGAAACCGTCTAAGAAAACTTTCGTTTCTCAAAATAAGGGTTAGAGGTTTTGGATTGAGCTGATTTTTTGCAAGGATGGTCACTATGATGAGAAGATCATCCTCACAAAAAATCAGCTCAATCAGAAACTTGTAAATCCATCAAAAGTGATTTACAAATTAGTGATAAAAAGTGGTAAAAAATCGACGGTCCACATTCTAAATCACTTTTAACGGGGTTAGAAGTTTCAGATTGAGCTGATTTTTTTTTTGGATGATCTTCCCATCATAGAGATCATCCTCACAAAAAATCAGCTCAATCCAAAATTTCTAACCCATATTTTAAAATTTTATTTACCGTCGAAAGTTTTCTTAGACGGTTTCTCAGACGGCCCTTGAACCTGACCCTATATATATATATATAATAAAATGGTGTCTAAATATAATATCCCAAGAAGAAAAAAAAGGTACAAATAATATAAGACAAGAATAACTCCATATGGCCAAACGGCTCTAATGGGAGTAACTGTCAAGTTTGCCACTGTTAGTTCCTTCATTAATTTGTAATATTTTAAAATGTAGATTAGGTAAGATTCTGATTATGAAAATGATATTTTGGAATGGATTAATATGAAAGTTCTTTTTTTTTCCCAAATTAATTAGGGGAAAGCTTAGAGTTGAATCAATATAGGTGAACAATGCATAAAATAATTCAATATGTGATGTTTATAGAACTCTTATTATAAGTTTCTGACTGAGACAACTGTTTCCATAACGTAAGTTCAACTTTAAATCCAAAATAAGAGATAGGAACTGCAGAGAAATAACTATCCACTATATCATATATTATGTCTTATACATTGTTTCTCATACATATAATTGAAGAGAGATGATAATTTAGATTAATAGAAGGTTGACATAACAAAATATGATTTTGAGGTCGTGGGTTCCAAAGAGATGATCATGTGTGCATATATTCACTACCGAACCATACGATTCATGCTATACCTCCGATCAAGATCTTGTGAAAAAATCAAAATAGCAAAGAGATAAAATCGCACAAAACTCAAGGATTTACATGGTTTGGCATTGAATCTACGTCCATAGATCAGAACAAGATCACTAGTTTCTCATGCGTTTTACAATCTTAGAGATCTTTATTTATAAAATTGAAAGTTATTAAAACATGTAAATCTCCCTTAAATAAAAAAAAAATTCTAAAAAATAAAAAATCCTAAAGAAAATATTACACTATTATCTTTTTCATACCCCTTAAAAGAGATATAAGATATTTACACAACAAATCAATCATGAACATCCATCTGTCTTGATAAAAAGAACTTTATTAACATTTTCTGTAATTGTTGAGATCAAACATCAATGCAGCCCTTTTATCAGCGGTCCTGGTTGATAGTTATGATTTATGAGTGTTAATAAAAAATTCGTGGTTCGTCACACTGGATCATCCATATCGTCTATAACGTGACAAGGCAAGGGGTCAGGATTCAGGACTTGCGAGGAGGAGATGCTTTTGGTCTTAATGAAGAAAAGTTTGATCTTTCCCTCAAATACTATAGTGATTATGTCAAGTTCTGTCAATAACAACAGTAGCTACTATTACTGCTACTTCTTCTTCTTCTACTCCTGCCATACTTATCAGCTATTATTGTTACTACTTTTTCTTCTTTCCTACTCTTGCTCAGTAGCTGACACTAGTATTGTTGTTACTACTACTATTACTACTCTTCCTTTTACTTTTGTGAATTATTCTAAGGAGATTGATACACTAAGGGAGTTATATGAAGCTACATACTAATAACATAACAAAGTACTATAACTAATCATCATAAAACTATTCAAGTAAAAAAAAAAAAGGCATTACAATATGCTCTATCACCAAGGTAAAACATACATGGTGCCTGACAGAGTTGTAGACATATAACTCGATTGAGTCAACTTGAGGAATTGAACAGATATCAAGTTTGAGTAGTTACTTATTTAAGACCACTCTTCATGGAGGTTATAATAACCATGGGGAGTATGTCTTCATTATTATCAAAGCATCATGGGTTTTTATTACCATAAATGCTAGAGAACATGGGTGAATGATTACAATTGAGTTTGCTAACTTCTTTAATGAGTTCAGTCTATAAATAAGGAGATTTCTCCCATTCAAGGAATGAGGCACAAACCACATATAATACTCTTACACTGGTTTCCTTCTTCTTGCTCTGCAACTTAACTAAGATTTAACTTGATCATCGGAGGCTCATTGGCCGGCATCCCACCAATGTCTTTTCCAACTAAAACGACACCAAACTACAATCAAAATCTTAGAAGCTTCATAGAAGAAGATAGGTAGAACTCAAAAGCTTCATCGGAGAAGACGATCGGAGTTGTCCATTTATTATAATTCATATCTTAAGGAAGAGTTAATCATTCTTTATAACACTAATCTCAAAGGAGATCTGATCATTAATTGTAACACGTATCTCTAGAAGTAGGAGATCCAAAAAATCCCCCACAATTAGTATTTCGTAAAATGTGTTAGGGAGAGAGAAAGAGAGAGGTTTAATGTCAAACTTGTGAATGTGTCTTCTGATTTGGATATGCTGAAAGTTCAATGTTAAAAAACAAAAAAACAAAAATTGAATGATTTGAGAAGAGTTGTGTGTTTTTTAGATGGATGGATCTTTTGATTTAGATCTGTAAAAATTCAATGTTCAGAAAAAGAAATTCCAAATGGCTTGCTGTGGTTGAATGTGAAAGAGAGATGAGAAGAGCCGTGTATTTTTCTAATGTTTGAAATAGACAGGTGAGAGAGAAAATGGTAACTCATAGAAGATGGGTAGTTTTGTCAACAAACAATGGTTAATGTAGCAAATGTCTTTTTTGCTATATGCTTTAAAAATGTCTTTATTTTCTCAGATTTTGCGGAATTATTAGCTCAAATTCTCAACGTTTATTTTCCTTTTGAGAGATTCTATTGGAGCACTAAATTTTACTTACAACACACCACTCTTTTGAAATAAAAATGGATGTTCATATTAGTTTGGTATGTTAAAAATAAAAATGGGTGTGTGAATAGAAGCTTTCCTGATAGCGTTGCGCGTGTTCTCCTGTTCTTCCCTCCCAAACCCAAACAGCTTCTCTGAGTCTCAACTCATCCAAATTCTCACATAAACCCTAATTCCAAGGGTTAGGGTTTTAAGCGTCAAACCCCGAAAGAGGGTTTCTCAACGATTGAAGAATTCAATGGTGTAGCTGTTAGATTATTCTGAAGCATAGAGTGAAGAAATGTAGAGCTGACGAATATTAGGATTTAAATTGTCAGGAAAAAAAACAGTTGTGGAAGTATTTTTTTCTAGCGTTTAATTGTGTTGCAGAAGAGAATGAAGAAACTTAGATGGGCAATGGAGGGTGGGTTTTGGGATCTGGACATGTCGACACCAATTACAGTTGATGGACTCGCTCGTGCAGTCCCAGGAGAGCCTCTTCCATTGGGTTTGTCGAGAGGAACCAAGCTTTCGAGGCCGAAGCAGATCGATTTCATGCAGCGTTTCATGGCCATGCCTTTGGTGCCTTCTTATGCTGGTGATCCTGCTAGAGGCGGAGAAGGGTTCGCTCTGCAACGTGTTGTCACATTCCCATCTGGCGAAAAATGGTAATTTTTGATGATCGAAGAACTGCCCTTGACTTATTTTGTCAGAAAGTTCAAATTTTTACCATTTTATGTATGTTCATTGGCATTTTATCAATGATCGATTTCATTGGGGAATGCTTATAGCATAGGAATGAATTTTCTTGTTATTTAGGTTGAAATTTAGATTGAATAAACCCCCTGTTCGTGTTTCTGGTTGGATCTCATTTTGAATTAGCTTTTGAAGTTTTAGTTAGTTTGGAAATCAAGAAAATTCAAAATTAGAAAAAGGAACTTTTGAAACCCTCTGATTCTGATATAGAAGTAATTTCATTTTTTAAAGAGAGACTACTAAGAAAAATTTTGGATGACTTCATCAAGATTTATTAGTGATTTAATAAATCTAAAGTACTTGCCTAGTAAGCCATGAGGACCATTCAGTGACTGCATACTGACTGCATACTGGTCTAATTGGCAGAAATAGTTGTTATAGATCTTTGATGGAGCTTTCCTAGCAGCTTTGGAATCAAATGTATGAGTAAAAAACTGTGTGCATTTGAAATTGACGACATCTAGGCCCAACGGAATTTAAGAACATGGACCTCTTATTTGACCATTTGTTCCCCGAGGCTTCAGAAGACTAGTGATCTTCGATCATCGCACAAAATCTAGATTTTCAACTGCATCATTATGATCATACAATTGGGTTGAGTTTTAGTGGAGGGAACTCTTTATGTGGGACTCATTGAGTCCCATGCATATCAAGTTGTAGTTCAGATCTGTGGAAGAATGAAGAAAAAAGAGAGAAATAGGAGAAGAAGAGAAAAAATGATTGGGGAGAAAACTTTGAGATTAGGGTTAATCAACTCCTTTCTCACTATTTATATAAAATTTTTCCATAATTACAAAATACTCTCCAAACTACTAATCATTCTGTCAAAAACACTCTCTTAACATAAACATATTACATGTTCATTTATTTCTACACTCCCCCTCAAATGGGGCATAGATATCTATCATGTCCAACTTGCCAAGAACACCATACAATTTCTTTTTTGGAACACCTTTAGTCAACACATTTGCTAATTGATCCTCTAGTTTCACATATGAGAGGCACATGACGTTAGATTCCACTTTTTCTCTAATAAGGTGTCTATCAATCTCAATATGCTTTATACGATCATGTTGGATGGGATTAAAAGCATCATTAATGGTTGCTTTGTTATCACAATAAAGTCTCATAGGTTCTATCTCCTTAACACCAAGTTCACTTAACAGGATTCGAAACCAAAGAACCTCTACCATATCCTGAGCAATGGCTTGATATTTTGCCTCAGCATTGGACATAGCAACTACAGTTTGTTTCTTGCTCCTCCAAGTAGCCAAATTACCCCCAACAAATTTGCAATACCTTGAAGTAGATCAACGATCATCTTTATCCCCGGTCCAATCTACATTTGTGAATGTTTCTATTCTGAATTGACCATGATTTGCATATAAAATTCCCTTTCTAGGGATAACCCTTAAGTACATAAGGACTCTTTCTATTGCTTCAAGGTTAAGAGTCCTTGGGGCATGTATATACTAACTAATAGCATTGACCACATATGCTATATCTGGTCTAGTCAATTGTAGGTAAAGGAGACGGCTTACCAGTCTCTGAAATTTTCCAATATCTGTTAACAGCTCACCTCCTGTGTTATCTAGTCTCTGATTGGGATCTATTGGAGTATTTGCAGGTTTGGCATAAAGTTTCCCAGTATTACAAAGTAAGTCCAACACAAACTTGCGTTTGAAAATAAATATCTTTCATTGACCGAGCAATTTCAATGCCAAGGAAATATTTTAGATCTCCTAGGTCTTTAATCTCAAATTCAAAAGCCAATAATTTCAATAACCTCTGTATTTCTTGAGAACAATTTCTTATCACAACAATATCATCAACATATACGATGAGAACTGTGCTGAACTCATTCTCACTTTTCACAAAGAGAGTATGATCGGCATAACTTTGAGTGTATCCCACTTGCTTCATTACTATACTGAATCTGTGAAATCATGCCTGGGGTGACTGTTTCAACCCATTAATTGATTTTTTCAATTTACATATCCTTCCTTCACTTTCTGGGGTTTGAAACCGTGGAGAAGGATGCATGTACACTTCTTTTTCTAATTCTCCATTTAAGAAAGTATTTTTCACATCTAACTAAAGTAAAGGCCAAAAAAAAATTTCAACTAGAGATAACAACACTCTAATAGTATTGATTTTGACTACTAGAGAAAATGTTTATGTAATCAATCCTTTGGGTTTGGGTATACCCTTTAGCTACAAGCCTTGCCTTGTATCTTTCCACTGTGCCATCTGCTCTGTGCTTTACAATGATCACCCACTTGTAGCCTACTGGTTCTTTTCCTTATAGCAAAGCAACCATCTCCAATGCATTATTCTTCAATAGAGAATCCATTTCTTCTTGGACTGCCTTCTTCCACTCAAGAGTTTTGAAGGCTTCTACAACACAGTTAGGAATGGGAACAAAAGAAATGAACGAGACAATTGTGTGATATGTGAAAGATAACGAGGAAGAAGAAATGTGATTAGAGATAGGATGTACAATGCAAAATCGTGTTCCCTTACACAAAGCAATGGGTATATCAAGATTAGAAGAATTATTAGGAGTGACTAAAGAAATATTACCTGACGTCGAAGAATCCAATTGGTTGGTGTGATTAGCGAGAGTCCCTTGTTGGATTGTCTTATGATGTTAACAACAGGAATAAACTCTCAACTCTTTGCCTTTATCTAATGAATCCCCTGATAACTCTTTCCTTTTATCTGATGACTCCCCTGAAATATGCGTAGACGGCAATGGGAATAATATATTTGCCGATGGATGAGCATCAACTGACAAACATCTCTGATGTTGCCACCCTTCAATACTCATTTTCCCCTGAAAAATAGCATTTGAATGATAGTACGGAGTAGATTCAAAGAATGAGACATCCCTGGTGACATACCGTTTTCCAGTGGATGGAAACAAACACCGATATCCCTTTTGGGTCAATGAGTATCCCAAGAAGACACCTTGAAGAGCTTTAGCATCTAACTTTGTATAGTTAGGACCAAGGATATGAATGGAACATAAACAACTAAAGACACTTAGAGATAAATGGAATGGAGGATGACTTGGAACTAACAACTAAAGAGGAGATTGAAAGTTGATGACCTGTGATGGCATACGATTGATGAGATATGTAGCTGTAAATAATGCATTACCCCAGCATTTCTTAGGAACGAACATAGATATATGTAGTCCTCGAACAATTTCTAAAAGATGATGATTCTTTCTTTCAGCTACACCATTTTATTGTGGGGTTTACACACAAGAACTTTGATGAACAATCCCATGCCCTACAAGGTATTGATTCAATTCTCCTAAGAAGTATTCATGGGCATTGTCCGGTTTGAAGATTTTTATAGACTTTTCAAATTGAGTTTGAATCATCTTGTAAAATAATTTTATCTGCAAAGGAACTTCTTCTTTAGTGCAGATCAAGTAAGTCCAAGTGTATTTGTCGTAGCCATCCACAAAGGAAATGAAATATCCATATCCCCCATCAAGTGTAACAGGAGCTGATCCTCATATATTAGTGTGCACAATTATAAAAGCAGAAAGAGATCTTTTATTATTTGGATAAAAAGAAGTTCTACAAGGCATGGCCAACAGACTTCACATTGAAGACTAGAAACTGACATGGGTCTTGAACAATGAAGGAAATGGAACTTTTAAAGAGTGAAAAAACAAATAACCTAGGCGAGCATGCCATAAGAAAATTGGCTGATAGGACTGACTTAAACAACTACTCTGACTAACTAACTGAAGGGCTGCTGATGTTACTGAAGATGAATCCAAAACATAAAGACCATTCACTTCTCAACCCCTACCAATCGTCTTCCTCGAAGTCAAGTTCTGAAAAACACAATGATCGGGTAAGAATGTGATAGAACACTATAAAGATTTTGTGAGACTACTCACAGAAAGAAGATTGATGGACATGTTAAGAACATGAAGCACAATAAAGACAAGGAATTATCAATTTTGATGCCCCCTTTACTAGAAACGGTAGAAAATGAACCTCTACTATTTTCACCTTATCTTTACTTGATAATAACTGATAAGGTGAAAAATTGAAAAGTCTACCAGTCATGTGATCATAGGCTCCTAAGTCAATGATCCAAAAGGGACGAGAGGAACGGAAATTAACAGTATTTGCAAAGGCATGTATAACCTAATTGGGCAAATGAGGAGGAACTAGTTGATTCTTCAAGCTTTGTAAGAAGCTTGCTTGGACGCTCTATTTCTTATCGGGTTGAGGAAAACTCCGTAGAAGAATTAGAACTAGTTGAACTGGATTGTGGTTGGTCTTGGACAACAACATGAACATTAGACTTGAGTTGAGGCTACTTTGATCTTCCCTTGTTAAACTTAGCCGGTTTGCCAACTAGATCCCAACATATTTCCTTGGTGTGCCTGGTTCTATCACAATGATCACAATGGAGATTATCCTTGTCATCACCCTATTTCCCATTCTATTTAACTCCTCCCTTATTATCTTTGCTAGACATAGAGAAAAGAAGAGTTGTGGGAGGTGGTTCAGAGAGAGGTTGCATCACTGACCTACGGCTTTCCTCGCTCTGCACAAGAAAATAAACATCTTCAAAAGATGGAGTGGAGTCACAACTCAATACCTAGACCCAAACAAATTCATAAGTTGGATGCAAACCGGCCAAAAATTGGAAAACACGATTCTAGTTAATTAGTTTGCAAAACTCCTCAACATCCTCATCATTCCTCCATTTGATCACTTGATAATGATCTAATTCTTCCTACAAGGCTTGAAGAGTGGAGTAATATGCAGCCATGCTTTTTTTCCCCCTGACGAAAAGTAATCACATCCTGATGAAGCTGATAGACACAAGCCACATTTTTTTTCTTCTGAGAATATGTCTTAGTGACCTTTTCCCAAACTTGATATGTCGTATCCAAGATTAGATAGTTCCTACTAAGTTAGGGCTTCATGGAATTTAATAACCATGACATCACCGTCTGATTATCTTGTTCCCAACAATCATACATAGGATCAACCTCTTTAGGCTTCGAATACGACCAGTAAGATACCCTAATTTCCCTCGTCTACTGATATACATCTTAACAGACTGTGACCACTCAAAAAAATTAGTACCATTAAGTTTCTCGGTCGTAATCCGAGCTCTCGGGTTATATAGCTCATCATTGGAGGAATCGGCACTGGAGCATCAATGTTGGAACCACTACTCATGGAAACCTTTTCAAGAGACATTGCACGCAAATATGAACAAGATAGATGTTGAAGGTGATTTAGGTCACCAAAATTGAAGCCAAAAACAAAAGAAAAAAAAAATCTGGGCGGCAAAACTATAGGGGATACTTTGTCACCAACACGTCAAAACGTATCCGAATCAAGTGCAACCAATTCCGATGTGTAGATAAATTTGAGTGTGACTAGATCCATGAAACCCAACAACTCAAAAACACTCTAGAAGATCAGATGAACCTATTTTCGCAAAACTGATTTTTTTCCCGATTTTTTTTTGAAAATCAAACAAAAGACTTTCGAATACTCATAAAAAATTCTGGAAAAAAAAAAACCAAAAAGTTCTAAAAATCAAGGTGACTCCATCTATGGTGGTTTCAACCCTAGTATAATGACGTCAGCAACCCCTAAAAAAATTGTTCTTCGGAGTAGCGTGTTGATGAATTGAGGCTTTGATCCAAGTTGTAGTTCAGATCTGTGGAAGAATGAAGAAAAAAGAGAGAAATAAGAGAAGAAGAGAAAAAAGGATAAGGGATAAATTTTTTGAGATTAGGGTTAATCAATCAACCCCTCTCTCACTATTTATATAAATTTTTTCCATAATTACAAAATACTCCCTAAACTACTAATTATTCTGTCAAACACCTTCTAACATAAAAATAATACATGTTTATTTATTTCTACATATATCAATGTGTCACTGTTTCAGGCATGGTGACAAAAATCTGTGATTTTTGCTACAGCCATGATTAAATCGCAATTTTTTTTGTGGATTATTTTGTTTTTAGCATTTTTTTAAGTATTATTTTTTATTTAATATATAAAATATTTTTCTAATAAAATAAGTATTTTTTACTTTTTAATTTATCCGATGTTTTATCGACTTTTGCCGACTATTTCTGAAGCTTTCTCTTGCCGAAATATTCCAGAACCCCAACTTTGTCTCTATGGTTTTGTACCATAGAATGAAGAATTTAGTTATTTATTTATTCATTTTTTAATCCTTAGGTGTCATCCATCTTATTGGAAAGTTCAAGTTTAGGAATGAAGAATTTAGTTATTTATTTATTCATTTTTTAATCCTTGCAATGGTTGTTCTAATCTAATTACAGATAATCTTAACTGATATTCTGGATTAATGCTATGCAGGTTTGCTAGTTTGTTAGGCCAATTCAATCTACAGAAATTGGTATCTTCTGTGAAGGAGAGTGGTACGAGGCAATCACCCGAATCATCGTGGTTTAAGAACATTGCAAGACACCTTTGTGATAAGTCCTTGTATGCCCTTGGTTTCTGTTCAGAGTTCTTGATTACACCCAATGATACCTTACTTGTGAGCTCGGAAGTTCATGGTGACAGGAAGGTGCCCCGAAACAAAGCAGTTTTTCTTCACAAGGCAAGTATATTTAACCTCTTAATTGTAAATTTGGTAACTTTTCACCTGATTATTCTCTTCTAAGCTTTATTTGTGTTTGGGTTGATGAAACACTAATTTGCTATGCTTTCTCACTTTAGCAACGTATCTGCATCTTTAGGTGCCTGTTTAATTTAGCACCGTTGTTACTTTTTTATTTCTGTGTTCTGATATACCTATGTGCTCATATATGCAATGTCCTTTTTTATTGGTAATATTTATTTACGAGATATCTTTTAACATCTGTAGTCTTTTGTTTTTTATTTATGTCAAGATATTTCTTGACTAGATTCAATCCTTTTACATGATTGCAGTTTCCACAGCATAACTTAACTGTGGAGGCAGTGTGGCCTGGACTTTTTGTCGATAAGCTTGGCACATATTGGGATGTGCCACTGTTGATGCAAATTGATTTATCTTCCATTGCTTCTGATTCTGGCTCAAGCTATCATATTTGTGTAAACAAAAACAGTGGGGCCCCAAAGCAGTTTGATGGTGATCAGACTGGTCGAATACCTCGTAGTCTACTTCCTGGTTTGTGTGCCAAAGCTGCCTTTTCCATAAAGAAGAATATTGATATTTGGAGAAGCAAAGTAGGCAAGTTGAAAATGGTGCAACCATTTGACATATTTCTCTCAGATCCGCATGTTTCAGCATCGGGAATCATAGGTAAGCCTTGACGACTAACAGAATTTTCATTTGAAGGTTTAAATTTGAAAGTGTGGTTTTGATCCCAGGTCTGTGCAATTACCACATATACTTTACCACCTCACTAAGGTAGTATCTGCATTGACTCACGGACATATTTATTTTGGATGAGTTGAGATGTGCCCAATATGTTTTCAGATGCATCTATATGCTTAATGTTTGTATATTTGAAGAATTGCATTCAAAGAAAACATTCTTTAAATAAAAAACAGGATATGGCCATCATCCCTTACCAGTGCCATAAGAATGGCTCTCATCAATGTGTCGGGCACCACAGTTTGGTCTGTCCCCCAGTCGACTTGCATTTTTTTCTCACCTATGGGATGAGGCTGCTGAGATGGAGCAATGGAAAGAAAGATAAAATGAGAAATGAATGCATTCATGAGAATGTAAGAGTGGCCCAAATAGGCGTTAAACTGGCAAAAGTTGATTGAGATGGTTTTGTGCGGTAAAGGCCAATTACAGCCCCAGTTAGAAGGAATGTGCAAGTTGAAGTTTCTAAAAGAGCATTAAGGAAGGTCCAAAAGAACGCAATTTGAGTAACAAGGGAGGATATGAACATACATTCAGTCACAGAAAACGTGGATTTAGATAGTGTCAAGTGTATGAATGGATTTGCTAAGTCGATTCCAAGTTGTTGGGGGTAAGGCCTCTAGGAGGTTTTGAATCCCATCCCGTCCCCAATGCATTGAATATCTATCTAGCAGGGAGAGAGAACAGTGGCTTGAGTGATTCCTGGATTTATTGTTCGCCCTCCCTAGCTTCAAATTTATGTATTGCACATGCTCATTGATCCAGACTCAACAACTGATGGGCCAACCTCACAACTGGGTTTGGTCCAAAATTGCACCAATCAGAGACCTTACAATATATTTACTTTCCTATTTTTATGTAAATATGGACAGTACCAACAAGTGCATGCTCTCACCGTTTTCATGATTTTGCAACCTTTTTTTTTTCAATTTTACTTACAAAATTTCATTTCCTACCCACAGGTACTGTATTGACTGCATCTATTGGAGATAATTATGTGAGACCACAAAGAGAAGATGGGTCACAAGGTTTTGATGGCTTTAGTTTATGTGACCCAAAATACAAATTTGCCCTTTCAACAGATATATTTGCATCTCTTTCATGTACCGCTCAGCATGGAAACTTCCAAAGGCTTTTCTTTGATCTTACCCGATTACATGCCCGCCTTGATTTTCCCTCTGCTTTGGCATTTGTAACTGGAGCTACGCATCTCGCCCAAGATCTTTACAATTCACAACCATCTGATTTGGAGGTAGTCCAGGCAATTTGCCCCAATGTCACCCTTTCTCTTCAGCAACAGGTAATGTATGTTTTCTTGGTAGGCCTCTCTTAATATTCTATTTACGGAAACCTAAATATCCTGGTTGGGTTGAGAGGTAGGAAAATAACAAATACTAGAACCCCAAAATATTTATTGGTGTTGCGTAACAACCTTGGTTATATGTATAGCTCAAGATATACCTCTGTGTTGAATGAGGAAATTGGTTCCACAACGATTGGTACAACACTAGTCAATTTCATCATCAATTTGAATTTGCCTATTATGTGTAATGTTGAATAATGGTGGGTTGTGTTGCAGTGTAGGATAAGGCACTTTATATGATGATGAGAATATTGGTGATGGTGGTGTTTATGGTTCTTGAGAACCACATATTCATATTTTTTTCATTCATTTATTTAATGCAGATTTTTGGAGAGTTCAGCTTCCGTGTTGATTCAAGAATTGCATTCGACTTGAAGTGTAGAGACAGTCATGCCCATATAGATGACACTGTATTTGCCGTTGAGTATGCACTGAAGGTTCTGGGTTCGGCAAAGGCTGTTGCTTGGTATTCAACCAAAAATCGAGAAGCAATGGTCGAGCTTCGTTTCTTTGAGACCTAACAGAACCCCTGGTGCAATGTTTCCAGTTGAAATTGACCCTATTGGGGAATGCCTTTGTTTTTTAATTTGCATTTATTGAATTTTGTGGACTACATTTTTTTTTCCCTGATAATATATCCTCCAGCTTACATGGTTCCTCTTAATCAATGATTATATTTACCTATCTTAGACCCCATGGTTATTTACCAAGAGGGTTTAGAACTTTAGAAGGCTATCATTTCTTTGTCACTTCCTAGATCACACTCAGGCCTAAGTTTCAGAAACTAAGCACCCTTATGTTCTAAATTTTATTTTATAATTATCCCAAACCTTTAAAACTGTTTTATTCCCTTGGAATCATCCCTTCAGTCTGGTTGGATATCCCCAGCAATTCTTTCTCATAAATTGTTTACATACAAGATAAACGAATAAAAAGTACCCCCAAGGAATTATTGTCTATGTAATACATTATAGATCAAATCTTATCTTATCTTATAACATCCGTACTGCAGATAAGCTCAAATAAAGAAGCTATATGTAAAGCATCTTCGCTCCTGAAGATCAATTTATGTTCAAATGAACGAGCATCCTGCACAAATAGTTCAAGAAAAAGGGGGAAAAAAATAGTATCAGAATTATGAATAGTAGAAGAATGTCACTTTAGCTATGAACAATGTACATGAATTGTTCTATCTACAACATGTTGAGTAAAACTATGACGGTTTCATCATTTCAGGTGATGATCTATACAGAATCTTATAAAACGAATTACTTTATGGGGAGCAATTAACTTTCACATAATTGATTGTTGAGTAATGCTGGGTTGACATTGGGATTCACTGCAATTCTCACATTTCTGATGTAGAGGTGTGCACATTACCGTAAAGAGTTGTGCTGGGGTGACACAGAGGTGACACAATGATGTGGTGGCGCATAGATGCTTTTCTGCGAGATACGAGTAAAAAGCATCTATGGTTATGTGCATGCCCCCACATCATTTGTGTCTCCATTTGTGTCATTTCAGCATTTTCCTACTGTAAATGCTTTTTCCTCGTGTCTTGAGGAAACACATCAATGCAGTGAAAAGCAAAGTACCCCAGGATTTTCCTTGATTGTTTCATCCTTTTATGAAGGGTTGATCCCAGCCTTAACTCTATCAGTGAAGCAAAGCAACTAGGGAGGAGTAATGCCAACCATCAAGGAGATGACCTAAATAAATGGGTATACAAGTTGTGTTCAGTCTCTTGTAAGTCATCAAATGTTAATCAATCTATCCATTAGAGGAAATAACTCATAATGGAATATCTCTGTATAGTTCAGGAAAACTAATCTAGTAATTAGCAGCAGTTGTTAAGTAGCTAAATTTCAATATCATTAATGTTCCACTAAAAACATAGTCCAAAAGCACATGAAAATAAGGGGAAATCACACAGAAATGCAATAAAAAATAGATCTCTTCCATGTGCATATGATAATTTATGACATTGTTTTAGTTTAAGTGCTCACTTCTGTTAAAATCGAAGCATCTAAACATGTACCTAATAATAGTAATACTGTATATACTTGTGACATAATTGACGTAAAACCATATATTTATAATCATTAGGACTAGAGTAGAATACCAATTGAGCTAATAAAACGAAAACTAGCAGAAAGGAAATCAAATTTAAGTTACACTAATAAGAAAAAAGAACTACACGTGGTGGTGGGGGTGATTCGATTGTGTTAAAATCCAATAAAAGAAAATCTACTAAATCCATGATCACCCACATTAATTGCAAGATTTAAGGGGAGTGACATACTTTTGATCTTCATCAGTCCAACGCATAGACTGAGTACACTGCCAAGTTTCTCCAAATCTATAGTCCAGTTTACCAGATTCAATGGAGTTCAAATCCTCCAAAAGGACCCCATAGTGTTTCTCAACCTCCTTTGGACTTTTCCCACCGACCATCGTTGCGACAACCTCCCATCGGTCTGGGTTGTCTTGGTCAACAACGGCCAAAGCCATTTCAAACAACTTGTTCTCTTCCCAACTCCATCCAGAGATCAAGTTCGCAAATTCATCCATGTCGCCGCTCCAGAACCCAGTCCTTCAATCCTTCAGTATATAAGAAAGAACCAGCGCTCACATTTAGTAACTAATGAAGAAAGATCATTAGAGAATCTACCATGAGATTCAATAACAAATAAAGAAACAGATTCTCTCTGAAAACTTGTCTCTGTTTTTCCCTCCCCTTTGTCACAGACTACTAGCCCTCACTCTATACAACCAAGACTACACAATAAGAAAACAACAACATAAAAAAATAAATAAAAATTGATTAGAAATCAAGACCTTCTGGCCAAAACTGCAACAAATAACAAAGAACAGACATACCCATTACCTCATTCACCATTTTTTCAAGTTTCAAAATCTGAATTTCCATATCTTGCAAAGATCCCAGCAAGTCTTAGATCCAAAACAACATGAGAAGAATGCAAGAAAAACATGTTTTACATGATAATATTGAAATATCCCAACAGAAATTTTCCACACCCACCAAGTTTTACGATCTATCTTTCAAGAAAAGAGATAGACTTTGTTGGTTTTACAAATGTTTTTAATGTTTTCAAGCAATCACAATTCACAAATGGAGTCGTTTTCAAAGACTTTTAGAAGGGTTGAAAGACTTTGCTGTAAAAGAATTGCATATTGAGAGAAAGTGTGAGATAGAAGATTAGGAAAAATATAAAAAATAACTAAAGTTTTCGCTGCATCTGTTTTCCATTATTGGATTTGTTTCAACAGTTTTTTCTCTCAGATCTTAGGGGGCCAGATGGTTGTTAGATACATTAATCTGTCCCTTTCAATTCGGACAGTTTGCTTACTGAGTTAGGGAGATAAACCAAACACCCCCTCCCCATCACCCTAAAAAATAAATGAAAGAAATGAGTGTTTTAAGGAGTCTTCAAAGATGATCCTATATTCTCAAACTGATGACATTACCCCTCCTTAAAAGTTAAAACTCAGTCTTTTGCGATAGACTAATAGAAAAGACCTGAATGCCCTTGTCTTCAATTTATAGCCAAAAATTCATATATGATTTTTTTTTTTTTACCCCCAAAATCAGTTGTCTTCAACCCTGGTAACCTGTCTACTTCAATTTTCAAATGTCAAGGCAAGATAGGATTTTTGGGGAAAAAGAAATAGTAAAAATTTTATAAAAAAATCAAGAATTTTCTACAAAAGATTAAGGTGAGTTTAAATTTTTACAAATTTTTTTTCGAGAGAATCTAAAGAGCTTGAAGATATGCCATTTTTGAAAGAAAATCAAGGGTTCTTTTTGTCTAGAGGTTGACGATGATGGCATTTAGATCATTTAGTAGTCATCTTTAAGAGAAGACCAAGATCAAAAGGTTATGTCATTAATTTGAAAATGCAGGGTTATCTGAAATATTAACCAAAACGTGGAGGGGTAAGTCTAAATCACCCTAAAGAAATAAGTGAAGGAAAGTAGGAAACACCCCTGATAACTTTTTATGACTGCTATGCTCCTAAACTTTTTCCAAATTGTCTTTTAGTTATTGTAGCAGAACTTCTTGTTGAAAGATTCAAAAGATGCAACCCGTTTTATTTTCAACTCACCACAGATCCTCAACCAATACCATTGCTAGTCTGTTTTCAATTCACCTAATTGAGTAGACTCACTAGCTGACTCTGTTGGATTTTGAGGTGACTCGTAAGGTATTAAATTTCAATTTTGGCATTTATTTTGGTTATTCTGGAAATAAAATATTTCGATTAGTGTGGAAATAAATATAGTTTTTGAAAATGATAGAAATATTGAAAAAAATTTCATAAAATAGACGTTAAAACTAGGGGTGAAACTTGGTTCAGTTTGAGGTCAAATTGGAACCGAATCAACAGATGTCGGTTCCACTAAATAAGAATAAAAACCGAACCAAATTTCATTAGAACAAAACCAACCCAAACCGAACTAAAGTTGATTTGGTTCGGTTTGGTTTTACGGATTGTCAATATTCTATAAATTGTAAGTAGTATTTTTTAATGAAAAAACAAATATATAATAAATAGAAAATTTCATACAATAATCACTAATCTTTCCATAAAAAGTCAGTAATTTATTCATAAAAATCACTAATATATGTCCTAACTCCTAAAATAATTCATAATAATTATTATATCCATATATATTTATTTATTGCATAAGGGTCGATTTTCGGTTTGATTTAATTCTATACAAGCTTGATAAAAAAACCAAATCAAATTGATCAATTTTCCATTTTCGTAACCCGGAACCGAACTACAACTTATTCCAAACCTAACCAAACCACCCCAAAGCTATCAGTTTGGTTTGATTCTCTGTTTGAACCAAACCAAGTTGTACCCCTAATTAAAACACACTCATTAAGTCATCAAACTACAATAAACCTCCTTATAGAGTGTCCAATCAATATTAACAACATTTTGTAACACATAGGCACATATATTGAGAGGTTGACAACGGAAAGAAGAATAATGATGTTGTTTAACTACATACAACTTAATATGTAAGACACTGAAGTTAAGTATTACATTCATGTGTTATCATATTTCTTTTATTTTTTGAATAAGTATGAATAAATTGCTTATGTATGCAATTAAATAAAACATGGTCGATCGTATGCGTGCTTATATAATAACTAATATACTTCAAATACATTAAAATAAGATGAAATATACATCTAACTAATCATAATTCCTTTATAATATGGAAATGGAAATATTTCGTAGTAATATATCGAAATTTAATACTATGGTGACTCAACACCAATACTCGATGGAACCAAACTTGTCGAGTCAACTTGGCAAATCATTGAGTCAACACTTCAACTCAGCCTAATCAACTTGAAAATCAAATAGACTAGGTCAAAAACTCATCTAAGTCTTTCTTTTTTTATTCATAAGTTTTTAATGAGTTCAATAACTTGATTCTAGCGGGATTTAAAACTAGGCTTTTTGTATCATCACCCAAAGACTTCACTAACTAAGCTTGTTGGCACATGCAACTCGATCAAACAAACAAATGTTGAGCATAGTAGCCAGGGCCTCCCTCCAAAAAAGGAGAAGTCTTGAGTTCAAGCCCTCACCTCATTGGCTACCTACAAAAATTTATCTTGATTTACTTAGTATATGTGGTTTGTGGAGTATTGCATATATCCAAGGGATTTGAGCAAGATATGGTGTTCTAAAAGGCCAGTTGCCTTGCCCTTAATCGGCCTATGGGTCCAAAGAATCCTGTCATAAAAAAAAAAATGCAACTTGATCAAGTTATTTGGCTATATATAATATTTCTATTTTATTTTAAAATATTAAAAATTATTTTTCAAATATTTATAAATTTAATATATTTCTATTTTACTCATCCATTGACCCACATGTGTTGACTTGACACTACTCTGAATGGACATTCAAGTTAAGTAGAGCTTTTGAGTTGATTAGTAAATTCTTATCTACTTAAAATCATCCTAAATAATGATTTTTTTAGTGAAGTAACATTATTCGTTCATCTAAACTCAAATCTTTGAGATAAGGTTTCATTAATGACATTAGTTGTAGGGTCAGACTCCATGTATTATATCAATAGTATCATACTTGGAATGAACGTATAAGTTAAAAGATTGAGAGGAAGATACATAAATAAAAAAGTATAAATTGAGTTAGTAAGAGTGAATAAGAACACTTTAAAATTAAAAATAAAATATAACTTTTGACATAATTGAATTGAATTTTAAATTTTTTGAGATAAGACTTCGATGATGATTATGGACGACTATTAAATAAGAGCTTTACCACTCCTTTTTATCATAGGAGCCAACCAAACTCAAGAGGGTGTGTATTAGAAATTGTTGGAATTTAGACGGTTGAATGTGAAAACCCTTTAATATTCAATATTTAAACCATATGGTAAATCAATCGTTTAATCATAAGGTAATTCAATCTCATATTTGCTTTATGTTTTTTACTTTATTGCATTAAGTTTAGTTGATAGTTTTATTTTTGCCTTGAGTAATTTTTAGTCCCACATCGACTAGGAGAAGAATTGATTTACAATTCTCAAATAGTTGTACTTCTAATAGTTTTAAAATGAATAGAAGTAGTGGGTGGGTTCACGCGGGCACACGGGGGCTCAAGAGAAAAATCAAAGATTTCAATTAGGATTTGGATCCATCGATCTAAAAATCTTAGTGCGTGTGCATACGTACAACGTGCGCGTAGGGAGGTGCAAAATCTCGGATTTATACTTCAGATAGGTTGCACAAAGGCTCAAGGCCCTTTAGGACAGTGTTTAATAACATAAACTATATTCAAGAAATCATAGATGAACATTTTTCGTCTTAAGAGAAACTTTGTAAATTATCACGTTGCAAGGCTTAAGCACCTTTCTCTTAATTTACTTGACGTGCAGCCTAAAAGTTTCAATTTTCACTCATATCTATCTGTTTGACATATTAATGACATAGTTGTGAAAGCTAAATTATGATTAATGTATTCATGACATATTTATCAATTATGGGTTAGAGAGAGAGAGAGAGAGAGATTCTTAACCTCTAAGACTATCTTTCTAGTAAAATTGAGTATTTTAATAATCAAGAGGTTGAGTGAAGATTCCATCCACCAACTTATCCATGGAATGATGTTGAAGTGACCTCAAGATTGTATTTCCTATTGCATATCTTGACGCGAAAGTGTGTATGAATCGTAGATGATTTTCATTGAAATATGAGTCAAAAAGCATTTATGACTCTGCACACTTTCACATCAGAATATGCGAAATAAGGCACAATCTTGAGGTCACTTCAACACGATTTGTATCCATATTCAACATTGTCACCTATCGAAAAGGATTTTGAACTGACATGTTTCTATAATCTCTTCAATTTGATACTAGATTTTGATTTCTAATCTTATGAGCGTACTCCCCAGGCAAAATACTTAACGCATTAGATATGACACTGGACAGGTCAATCACTTATCATATTTAAGGTATCCAATCCCAATAGCTCCCCTTAACTTTCTCTCTATATCAAATTTCAGTCCAATAAAGTTTTATGGTTAAGTCTCTCAGTTTAAATATTTTTAACTTACATGTCAAATTTTCATTTTCACATACCAATTATAATATTACATAGATATCCATTATCCAAGGTTTGGGGATCATTAACCATTCAAGGCTATATTGGTAAACCTAAATTCTGTCAATCCTTTTCTTTGAGAATTAATCTCTTGTAAAAGAAAATGATTAATGTTATATTACGCCTCTCTGACGCCCTTATCACAAAACCATAGATCATTTTCCAACAAATCTTTGCCGTGGTGGATTCAAATCCAACTTTATCAAAAATCAAAAATAAAAATAAAAAAATTGATTAATAATATACTTAAACCATTAAACCCAAGATTTATTTATTAAATTGATATAAAATTCTTTATTTATTAATTTAAGAGATAAAATATTGAGAAATTAATTAAATTGCCAGTAAAAGGACGGAATGTCATCAGCTCTAAAACGGTGTGTATCAAGTACTCCCTAAAACCCAGGGACCCATTCATAAATCGCTGGCCAAAGCATCCCATTCCCAGCTGATGACCAAAGCTGGTAGTTTAACAATAATAACAGGTCTTCGACCACTCTCTCTCTCTCTTTCTTCGTCAAAATCTCTGCAACTCGAAAATAAAATCTGAGAGAATCGAAACATTGACAGAGAGAGACTCGAAAAGTGCTTCTCTGTTCTCCTTCTTCACCTTTATAAGCCCCGTTCCAGTACGTTTATTGCCCTAACCAGAGATTAAGAATCGATAAACCCTATTTTATGAGATTTCTCTAGGGTTTCAACTCAAGCTTCCATCAATGCTGATGCAATGAAGGGAAACGTACCCTCCTCCGAGTGTAGCGATTGTGGATCCCAAGTGCGGAGACTACTTCACAATGTTCGTCATCGAGGTATCTACCATCGTCTCTGTACTTCATGCATTTTGAAACTCCATGCTGGATTGTTTTGTCCTATTTGTTTTGAAGTCTACGAAGGATCTTCACCTTCTGTTAATGGTGTTATGTGCTTGAGATGTCCCTCTGTTTCTCACCTCTCTTGTGTTAGTAAGGATTTCGCTTCTTGCTATGTGTGCCCTTCTTGTTTAAGCCCTAGTTTAGTGTTTTTTGATGCTGGTGTGTCAAATAACAAGAGTAGAGATGGGGATCCAGAATCAGTTAAATTTGAAAATCGAGCTGTCATTGATGTGAAGATGGCCAAGGTCTTTGTTACTGCTGCTCGGATTGCTTCAATCTCAATGAGTAAAGCAGTGACACTAGCTAGGATGGAGGCTGAGAGGAGGGTCAAAGAAGCTGCTTTGGCAAGGAAGAGAGCAAGAGAAGCTTTGGAACGAGTTTCTTCAATTGCATCAAAAGAGAAGAAGGAGAAGGAGAAGGAAATGATGGTGGTGGGACGAATTTCGAATTCTGTTGTGATGGCGGAACCAAAAGAGAAAGCTAAGGGAAATAGTGCCATTGCTGCTGACGCTTCTGTGGTAGCACAAAAACAGTTTCAAAATCAGTTTTGGGCAGAAGCTATCGATAAATCTGATGCAGTTATTGCATCTTTGAGTAATTTTGATTCAAGGGAAAAGGAGAGGTTGTTTGGATTGCAGTCCCCAACTGTAGCGCAAGGGGTACCATCTAAGAATGGTGTCTCTGCGGTATCAACGGAAAAATTGAAAGGGTCTCCCACTCGGGTGATGAGCCATCAACACCCTTTTGCAATGAATGAAAGGGAAAAGGCAAGCAATTTACCTCTTATAGAGAAAAATGCGGTAAACAAAGAGGAGAAAAATGGGTTATTTTCAGTTACTCAGGCAGTGAGACCGCCGCAGCATCCTCGAAATAGCCATGACATTGAGGATGATCAAAGAAAGTCGAATGGTTTTGGAAATTCTGGGATGGGTCCCCAGATAACCCACTCAAATCAAGGTAGGCAGCTAAGTTATTAAATTCTTTCCATTTTCTTATGGCATTAATCTGTTCGAGGATCAAAATTTTTACTTTCTATCTGTTTTTTTTTTACTAACAAAGTTGGGAATTGCAGATGTATTGGTCTCTCAAACTAATGAAGGGTTTCAATTCATGGGGTCGTCCAATATAATCAGTTAGCTTATGTGAGTTGTGTTTCCCAAACCCTGGTAAATTGCATTTTACTCTCTTGTCAATCTATGCCTGAGGTCATGTAAAGGTTTTTGAGAATTTTTTGTTATGTACTTCAACTTCTTTTGGTGAAAGTAGTCAAGGAACAATTGTATGTTTACTTGTGAAGAAAGTTCCTTTCCTGTACTTATTTTGTTCTATTTTTTTCATTATCAATTTTTTTTTAAAAGATTCACTCATGTTTCTACTCTAAAAAGGGTGCATCATTCCTTTTTAACTTACAGAATTTTTTTTTTGGCTAATCTCACAATTTACAGGAATGAGATTCTGATCCATCATCATCATCCAAACCTTATCCCTACAAAGTTGGGGTCGGCTGAATGAATCTTCTTCCTCTACTCAATTATTTCTTAATCCATGTCTTCTGTTACTAACTTGGGTCATTTGCGAGATTGGGTGAGAATTAGAGGTGGGAAGGCGAAATTTTAAGGATTCTAATGTACTAGAGAGAGAAAATGAGATTTGTAGTAGATGGGATTTGCATATTTGTTGACGTGTTGACTCTTTAAATTACCATGGAGGAACATATTAGATTTGGGCTCATTTGGCTCTGGGTCGCCGGAGTTAAGCTCATCTCTTTATGCAGTGAAAGAGTAGGGAGATCAAACATACCCATTCTGAGGGAAACTGATACATCGATCAAAGAAGGATAGGGAGAGAGTATCACTTTTTTTGTGTGTGTGTGGAGATGCTCTACCCATTTCTTATCGTTTCTCATATTTTGTTATGTTCAGTTTCTATTAGGTTAGCCTTTTGTGTTGTATGAGTGCATGTGTGGGTGTGTCTGTTGTGTGTTATGTGTGTGGAGATGCTCCACCCATTTCTTAACGTTTCTCATCTTTTGTTATGTTCAAACATACTCATTCTGAGGGAAACTGGTACATCAGCCAGAGAGGGACATGGAGAGAGTATCTCTTTTACTCACTTTTTCTTTGGTGTTTTTTTTTTTTTTTTTTTTCTGTTGGTGTGCGTGAGTGGATGCTCTACCCATTTCTTTTCGTTTCTCATCTTTTATGTTCAATTTCAATTAGGTTTGCTTATCCCCTATTGTGCTTGAATCCCCTTTCTTTTAAGTACAGTTGTTATAAGCAGAAATCTTTTGGTAAAAGACCATCTTTATTTTTTGGGAAAATTACCAACAACAAAAAAAGGGTTAATTTCTTAATTAATTATAAATAAAAAAATGTAATAATTTTTTGAAAATTACAAAAGCCAATCTAATGTGCTGGACTGTTCTGCGTATTCTGTAAATGTTACTGTCCAGCGTTTTAGGTTTTGAAAGCTATGTTGTAAAACAATTCCCCTACTCATTTACTAAGATTAGAAATCTTGCCAAGGGTCCTTGAACTCAAATTGGCAATCAACAACATAGCCCTCTAGATTTCATGAAAAATAAAAAACTCAAATTGAAAAGAAATAAAAATAAATAATTCTTTTTGTGTTTGATCTAAGGTTTTGAAAATGGACTATTACTATACTCCCACCAAATTCCCAAATTTAAAATTTAAATTTAATGAAAAAAATAATCTATTTTTATAATTTTTATTTAAGTCTCCTTTACATCGTTTGGTATTGGATGATGGCTTTGAATGCTACAAGGTGAACTCAATGACTCTTAGTAAGAAATCTTACTAAGGTAGTAAGGCTAGTCTTACTCAAATTTTTTAAAAACCATTAGTTTTTTTAATAATTAATTACAAAAGCAGCTCTTTAATAATTAATTACAAAAACTCAAATTGAAAAGAAATAAAAATAAATAATTCTTTTTGTGTTTGATCTAAGGTTTTGAAAATGGACTATTACTATACTCCCACCAAACTCCCAAATTTAAAATTTAAATTTAATGAAAAAAATAATTTATTTTTATAATTTTTATTTAAGTCTCCCCTACATCGTTTGGTAGTGAATGATGGCTTTGAATGCTACAAGGTGAACTCAATGACTCTTAGTAAGAAATCTTACTAAGGTAGTAAGGCTAGTCTTACTCAAATTTTTTAAAAACTATTAGTTTTTTTAATAATTAATTATAAAAGCAGCTCTTTAATAATTAATTACAAAAACTCAAATTGAAAAGAAATAAAAATAAATAATTCTTTTTGTGTTTGATCTAAGGTTTTGAAAATGGACTATTACTATACTCCCACCAAACTCCCAAATTTAAAATTTAAATTTAATGAAAAAAATAATTTATTTTTATAATTTTTATTTAAGTCTCCTCTAGATCGTTTGGTAGTGGATGATGGCTTTGAATGCTACAAGGTGAACTCAATGACTCTTAGTAAGAAATCTTACTAAGGTAGTAAGGCTAGTCTTACTCAAATTTTTTAAAAACCATTAGTTTTTTTAATAATTAATTACAAAAGGAGCTCTTTAATAATTAATTACAAAAGCAGCTCTTTAATAATTAATTACAAAAACTCAAATTGAAAAGAAATAAAAATAAATAATTCTTTTTGTGTTTGATCTAAGGTTTTGAAAATGGACTATTACTATACTCCCACCAAACTCCAAAATTTAAAATTTAAATTTAATGAAAAAAATAATCTATTTTTATAATTTTTATTTAAGTCTCCTCTAGATCGTTTGGTAGTGGATGATGGCTTTGAATGCTACAAGGTGAACTCAATGACTCTTAGTAAGAAATCTTACTAAGGTAGTAAGGCTAGTCTTACTCAAATTTTTTAAAAACTATTAGTTTTTTTAATAATTAATTACAAAAGCAGCTCTTTTGGTAATTCCCCCCTCCTTCCTCTTTTTTTAATAAAGCTGGTTGGTTTGTTTTTGTTTTTTTTCTATTATATAAGGTATCACCTGCTCAAGTTGTTGGATAGTGATATATGGCCGTATGGCACGCGGGTTGGTTTCATAATCTCTCATGTGCTAGTTTCTTTCTAAGCAGTACATCTCAATTTATATGCTAATACTAGTGTATAGGAGTGTTTGGTATGCAGCCCATTGTCTCATTAATGGATTGCAGTGTCTGGTATCTTGTAAATATTCACCTGTGTGCCATCTTTTCTTCTTAGGGCTACTGACATTTTGCTGGATGGGAAGAACGCATCCATTTAATGGATGTCAGTCTTGTATGCCATCCCATCTTTTCTACTTAAGGCTAGTGGCATTTTGCCCCTCTGGAAAATTACTTATAGATTGAAACTCTTTGCTTATAAACTCAATTGAAATCAATGATTACTGTGCGGAAACTACATGCTGTCAATTTTATGATGATACCTTTTTGGTTTATCTGGTTGTCACTCAGGTGATCCAAGTTCAAATCCTGGCAGTGGAAGTGTTGTATTTGAACCCAAATTTTCGAGATAAGGCTTTGAGGATGATGTTGTTTACAAGTTCTTTTACTATTTCTCCTTTCAATCAAAGCCCAGGAAAATGAATTTTCTTAGATAACCAGGAAGACGAACTTGTTGGTTGAAGCTGAGGAAATTCCGGGCATAGGTTCATGATGGTTTTCTGTGCTTCGGAAGGAGCCTCGTAACAGTATTACGATGGTCCCTTCCCTTGTAAAGTTAGCCACCTGATTGGAGGAAAAGTCAAAAGCCGTGGGTATGCTGTAATCAGTCATCAATCTGAAAAATCTGGGATTTTTCAGATTTTTCTTACCTAATCATGTTCCCATTAGGTCATGAAACATGTTGAACATGAACAAATTATCGATCTGAAATACATAGTTGCCAGGGCCTCCCTCCAAAAGGTAGTCAACCACAGGGATTTGTCCTGCTAGTATTCCCTTATCATTCCACTTCGTTGAACTTGCTTCCTTACCTTGGGTAGAGCTCACTTATGTGGTTTGTTGGGTATTTTATGTATCCAGGGGATTTGGGCAAGACATGGCCCTTGCTAGTCGGGCCTACAGGGCCATGCACCCCTTCAAAAACTATATATATATTGACCTGAATTATGAGTATCCCTGTAGACAGCGGACTGGGCCGATAGCTAGGCTTTGCCTAGTCCATGGACCATGGTCTTGTTAAGGACTAGTTTTGAGGCATGTGTAAACACTTGCACATCACACGCACTAGGTAAGTGTAAGTGAGGGTCTGCCCTCGCGAGTGGCCTCTGAGGAATTAATGCTCATATTGGGTATCTAACGCACGACCTATGGACATTAACTGCTTATCGGTCCAAAATTACCATTGAGCCAACTTCTTGGGGTTTACTTTGCATCATTCTTTTAAGACCTACACTTACTAAAATATCGCAAAAGGACATGGCTTCAAACTAACTAATCAACGTGTCTTAATTATGGGCCAAAAATTTCAAGAATGATGTGTCATCTCTCAAAATTTGAACATCAAAATGTCTTCTACACATCATGTTCTACTTCCTTTAGTGTGTGGTTGCAAGTTGTAAGATGTGTCGTGCAGATTTAAACATAAAAAGAAATTTAATTTTGGGTCTCATTCCTACTTGATCAGGGGTGCCAATGGGTTGATTTCGGTTTCGTTCCACGCATACCTAATTAAAACATGGTGATTTTTGCTCTAAGTATGAAACCCTTAAAACAAGTTAACAAGTAATTCTTCTTCAGATGGTAGAAACAATCAATGGATTATTGGAAACAAATCAAATGATTAAAAAGAAAACCTTAGAAAATTAGGATATGGAATCATTTTTTATAGTAGAAATTACAAGGAAATAGGAAGTATAACAGACTAGAGTTTGCCCATGCTGTAATCTTCTTGGGATTTAAGGGGTGAAAGAGAAAAAACAATAAATTTGAAAGGGAACAAAAGATTGAAGTCCACTTTAGGGTTAAAGTGGTAAAAGAGAAAAAAATAGTAAAATTTAAGAAATATTATTGAAAAAGAGGATAAAAGAAGACATATAATAAAATTAGAGGGATGTTATTAAAATAAGAAGAGGAGATGAGAGACAATAAAGTTAAAGAGGGTGAAAAGGAAAATCACCACTGTAGCTGAGGGGACGTTTATCCCTCACAAGTGGACCCACTATTATATTTTATTATACTAGGAAAGTGCACATGCGTTGTAAGTAAATATATATTTATTTTAACTAAAATTAATTTTCATTGTTTTAAAAATTATTAACATTGAAGAATAATATTTCATTTATATATATCCCTCTTATTGGCAAGTATGAATTAGAAGTTGATTTATTTTAAATGATTGATATTCCTAAAAGAATTTATTTTGAAAATCTTTGATTTTTTTGTCTCAACTAAATTACTTGAATCAGATTTTCATCAAACAACATAGTTTCTTCTAGATCTAAAAATAAAAATTAATGGAAGAAATGATGTTTGATTACTCAATCATGTCTTGGATATTGGGGTGATCATTGTATTATTATTTGAATGTTCCAAGACCTTAAATCTAAAATTTCAAGTATATAATACCTTTTTGTTTAATTTTTAAGGTTTTACCTATCAACCAGAAAGTTTAATTTGACAACAAAAGATGTATTCATTTTTATTTGACGAAGAAAAACTTGTAGATAAAATGTTGAATTTGAATTGAAAAAAAAATGCAATAAAGTAAACTTCAGAAATATGGATTATTAATGAGAACAAAATATTCAATTGTACCTGAAGTGAGAATCCATCAAGAAACAAATATGAGAAGAAGACTTAGAAGTGAGTTTGAAACCCCAAAGGTTTGATTGGGACAATCTAGTCGACCATGCATGATAAATGGCAACAATATCAAATGCACATAATTATAAATAAGACATCTTAACAAAGAGAACATTCAATCGTAAATCTTAGTCAAAATCCATTATGTTTAGAGAAAGAAACTTGATTTTCACATTCCCTAATTTATATTATTGTAGAGCTACGAACAAAGAAACTACACTAATCAATGCACAAACTTAAATGATTTACCGTAAATGTGCAATTATATAATATTGGACTAATGAATAACATACAAGCATAATATATATAAATTAATAAAAACATCAGATACATTAGTTTAGTTTTAATCAACTTAGTAGTTAACTGTATTCTTTAAAATCTCTCAAAAAGTGATCGGATTTATCTAAAAATATTTTCAACGTACAAAATCAGCGGCACATCAACTAGCCATTGCCGCTAGATCTGTACAAGATGATGATCTTGCTTTTTACATTTTTGCAAGACTTCCTTCTGATTATGGTCCCTTTTGCACATCGATCTCTACTCGAGTTGAGGCAGTCAGTCTAGCTAAACTTCATGGACTCCTCATTATTCGAATCTCTCAAAAGACTACTTATAATTTAGGAATAAATTATCAAAACGGTACACTGTTCAAAATATTTCTGCAAAAGGTAAAGTTATCGTTTTTGGAAATAATTTTTTTTACCAAAACGGTAAAAACAATAAAAACATTAAATTGTGTATCGAAAATACCTTTTTTTGTTTTAAGTGTGCATTTATACTTATAACCCTCACAATAACATAAAATTCAAAAAAAATTTGAGAAAAAGCTGAACTTCATCTTCTTCACCTCTCAAATCCAAAAAAATGCAAAAAAATATAGGAATAACTCTTTTGGTCGACGGTTAAAGTAAGGGAAACTCTCAACATCGTTTTCTCCATCTCTCAAATCCATCAATGTACTTAGATCTACTCGTCTTGTAATGACCTGAAAATCCTAAAATGTATCTCGAGGAATGAATTTTAGATCCGTGCATTGATTTAAAAGTATGGATTCTTAATTTTGAATATTTGAGAAAAATTAACTTCACCAATAGATTTAGAAGGATTGAGAAACATACTTTAGCTTGTAAACACGCCTAAATCTGAAGTTGATTAAAAAAGTTATCAAATCTTCGAGTTTCGCATTAGATATTTTTCCAACAAGTAAACGACACTTTAGAGACGTAATTTGAGAAAACCGATCATACCATTAGATTCGTGTCGAAAAATCACCTGAAATAGAGCATAAGTTTGTCCAATTCAGCATTCGAAAAAAATAATTTCCAAAATAGCAAGTATGTCCCAACTTAAGTTATATAAATATCTGAATTCTATTAGAAAAATCAGATTTTTCTTATTCTCCTCTCCTCTCCAAACAAATCTCAACCATTTTTCCTCAATATTTGAAATTCAGATCTACGTCAAACGAGAACGATTCGACCTTAGCTGCAAGAAGGAAAGTTGTTCCTCTCACCGTGGGTTACTTGTGGATGCAAAGAAATCCGATTTTCACTGGAAAAAATTTTTGGAGATTGGTCGGAAGCAATTTTAAACTCCGTTCAACTGTTGAATATAGTTTGAAGTAGGTTGCCTTTCCTTCTACCTTCTAATTATGCGATAATTTCATAGAAAATCCATGCGATCGTCGATAAATCAATTGTTTTATTAAGTTTATACATATTTGAACGATTTGAATCAAGTTTGCATGCTTATTTATGATTGGTTTTAGTTCATTTGATGTAATATAAACATTTTTAGTTGGTATAATATTTGGATCGATTTTGGTCAAGTTTCGACGAAAAATCAACAATTCAAAAAGTATCTGAATGTTGAGTTTGGTTCTAATTTTTTTTTTTTTTTCCATATAGTATGTATACCCATTTCCTACCTTTATTTCATTAAAAACAGTTAAGTATTACTTTAAGTTCTTTAATAAATAAATAAATTAATTAAAAAAATCAGTTTTAAATTTCGACTTTGAAAAATCATTTTTTCAACACTTAGCCAAATTTTCATAGATTTCCAACTTTTACGTCTTATGATTTTATCTTTGTTTCCGAGTCTTTCGACTCAACCAAAACCATCGAATGAAATTGGTTGATGTTCTATGAATTTTAAATTACTTTAAAGATAAAATTACTTTGATAGATATGTAGGAAATTAGATGATAGATTGATCGATTTAATTGATGGATGGATAGAGATAACGTATGTTCTCGACTAATTGATAGGACTGTACCTCCAGTTCTACGTAGTGGCCATGCCACATAAAACGTGATAGATAGATAGAGGGATGAGATAGTTGATGGATGGAAATGACAGATAACTGTCACTGGAGGGCACTACCAGACTTTGTTTGTATTTTCGATTAAAAGAAATGATATATTATATACAAAATAAACTATTTTGTTTATCAGAAAAGGTTCGTAAAAAACCCATAAAGAGTGACGCGTTTTTGTGTATCCAGAAGCGACGAGTCAATCTAGGATAGCGCTAGATGTCATCTGTTATTCGGTAGCATAGGATACCTTAGAGCATATTACAGCTTATAAGATCCAAAAATTTCTCTTACTTATTTCCTGGGGAATGTTGTATGTAAAGGTGGTCTCTGTATAATATAGAACTAGGTGGGATTTACATGCATTGCCTCTTGATAGGCTTCGACGCGAGGGGTCTCCTAGGCTAATTAGTGATCATTATTAGTCTGTAATCGTCAAACGATCGACCTCACCGTTAGTTGAACTCAGTATTGGGCTCTTGGTCAACGACCAGTCTGAGCCGGATAAATGGTCATCAACTGTGATATGCTAGACTGACCATAAATCAGATTATAATGATAGGATTCCACATTGGATGTTAAGTTTGGAATATTGTATTGACATAACCGAGGCGATTATATCGACATGTTTCTCTACTCTCTTATCGATTACACCACCGTGTTCTTATTATGTATATTTTTCTTATTTTGTAATGATTGATAAATGTTTTCATTTAAAAGATGCATATGTTACTTTAAATAATTGAAAATGATAGATTAAAATTATTATAACTGTTTATTGAGTATGCTTAGACATTTATCGTATGTTACATTATGAAAACTTGCATCATTTAATTGTTCTGATGATTACTCGTGCATGTATGACTCGCTGTTAGAACGACGTTCATCTTGCTGAGTAACATTCCCTTGTTACTCACCCTATCTTTCACATTTCATATTATTTAGCTCTTGAGGAGTCGTTATTTGAGGAGTCTTTATTTGAGGAGTCTTTTGAAGAGGTCCCCGAGGAGGATCAGATTGATGTCTTATCGCCGCCATATCTTTGAGGACTAGTAAAGGATCTTAACGATTTTTTATTGTAGATAAGAAACATTTTAGTCTTAGAAATTTTTGTAATTCCATATATTATGAGATTGAGGATTTGGATGATATCAATGTTTGATGATTGTTTCCATTTACTCTAAACTCTCGTATAGATGTTAGTTAAATGTTTATTCTGCTGCGTATATATATATATATATTTTCCATAAGTATTATGACTTATGAATGTTCTAGCAGGTTGTGTAATTGATTACCTCACACCTCGAGATTCTGACTGATTAATCATAAGGATTCGTGTTTGGATTTTGGGGCGTGAGATGTCTTCTCCAACTCTTGGTGTGAAATTCTTGATGAACTGCACTTCGTCTTCTCCAATTTTTGGTGTGAAACATTTTCGTCTCTTTTCATCTTTTGAGAGGTAAACTCTTGCTCTATTGACTATTCATCTCCTCTCTTAGGTAATTTGATTTTTTACATATTTTTACCTAAATTTGTTTGGTTACTAGTTCAACTTCACTATTTTTTTATTTTAAAGTTATTTTTGTATACATTGTGATTGATTAATAGTTTAATTAAATTCTATTTTATTTTGGGTTAATTTTTCTTTTTTTACATATTAAATTTTTTTTTACTGATTAATAGCTAAATTAAATTCCTTCTTATGTTTAATTTTTTTGATATTTTAACTTACACTTGTACTTGTTTACAACTCAACTAAATTCCTTTACGTTGTTTTAGGTAATTATTTTTTTTTGTACAAATTTAAACTAACAAAATCATTGGCTTTTGAGCTACATTGTAGTTGATTAATACCCTTCAACTAAATTTCATTTTATTTTAAGGTTAATATTTAAAATTATAATGTAGAAAAAATCACTCACATCCGACTTCATGTGTTGTTTAATTTTTAGATTTATATGTTTTTTGTTAGAAAATTGTTATCTATATAATAAACGCATCTTCAATAATACCTCTCTAACTTTATTTTTTATAGGTTGGACCATCATCTCCTCCTATAAAGCTAGAGTCTAAAGACATTGACATTCTAGCTAAAGGAAAATCATCTGATTTTAATCAAAAAGTGTGTGGTCGTTTGTCTTATAATATTCCCTTTTGAGATTTATTCGGTATATTTATTATGTTGTAAGAATTTCAATTGATTTCTTTGATTTTAATTGTGTATCTATGCGCATTTACATTTTCTTATTGCATGTCGTCGAAATTGTTACGTTGAAATAAAATTTTTAATCCTCGTATCGATTGGTTTCTTTAGCAAATAAGGTGTTTAAAATTTGAAAAATATATTATTTGAAATGTTTTGTCATGGTCAATTTAAATATAATAAGTTGGCTACTCATATGCAATTGTTAACTTCATGATTTAAATGTGTGAAGTACCATACTAGTACAAGTAATTTATGTAATGCTGTCATTTCTTGTAGGAGGGTGAGTATTCCATGAATCCTGAGAAGTCTGGGTATTTCATGAACCCTAGGAAGCCTAAGAGGGATGTCAAACCTTCAGTATGTGTGATTCAGATTTCATTTAGATTATGTTTGTTCTAATATTATTATGAATGAAATGTAATTATTTTGCATAATAATTTGTAGAGCTGCGTTCGTAATTATTTTCATGATCCTAAGCGTCCATTTTCAAACGAAAAATTAACGTTGATAAATTCACATCACGTTGCTATAAATTTAGATGATGGGTATTGTATTCCGAGCGCATCTATTGATTCACTCAGAAGGGTTGGGTGGTTGGACGATCAAGAAACATTTTTCCATATTTTAATTATTTTTTCTTTGACAATATTGGAATGATCAAATATGTCTCTAACTTTGTTGTCACACACAGATAATTGATGGATATTGTAAGTTTCTTAAAATAAGAGAGTTGTAACATCCAGATAATTTTCTTCAATGTCATTTCTTTAGTCCAATGTATATTGTACGTCCAATTGTCGTAGATACATCCTCTACATATCTTTAAGTTATATATATATATATAATGCATTTTATATTAATCGGTGTAGGTATTACTTAAGGAAGCTTAACAAGATTACTCTACCTAGTCAGTAGGTAAGGTCTTGTTGAACAATTTTGAGAGTGTGTCGGACGAAAAATTTAAACTAAATAAAAATCTCAAAATGTTTATTAGACCTAACTATCTTAAATATCATATAACATCTTGTGATAAGGTTTGTTGTTTTCTTGTCTCATAACTCCGTATATTTATTTTGTTGTTAAATTACCTCACATTCTCATATTATTATTAATCATTAGTATTTTTTCCCATTCACGCAAACGCTCATTGGATCGTTGTAATATTAAACATAAAAAATAAGAAATTAGAATTTTTGGATTCCCTCTCTAAGGACTGTATGTTAGTCTATAAAGTTGAAATTAAAGCATTGGTATGTATTGATAAGTTATTTAATAATTATTACGATAATTTAGTAAGGAATTCCACGAGTACTTATCACATTATAATTTGTTAATGCGTAGAAAGAATTCTTCCCGATAGTACTCGAACAGATGGGGTCAGCGAAGATTGACATCCCACATTGACCTTGTTACGATCGTAAGAACATTCCCAAACAAACCAATACATGGGATTGTGGAATGTTTATTTTAAAATATATTGATTACGTAAGCCACGGGTTAGAATTTAATTTCAATCAGGTACTACTATATTCTATTTATTTAATTTTAAGTTAATTTGGAAACATTAAATTGTGTAAGATTGATGATTGTTTTACACACCACTCTTTGTAGGAAGATATGTCCTATTTTAGATTGCGGATTATTTTTGAGATGGTTATACAGATGGCATTACCTTAAAAGTTGTTTGTTCTTACTTTTGTTATTACATTGTTATCGACAATGTAATCGTGCATGAATTTGAAGATTTGGAAGCTATAACCATTTTGGTGGTTGGTTCATCGATGTTGGAAAATGCAAAGTTATGGTCTTCACATTTCCGATAGAAATCCTAATCTCCGTTATTGACTCTATTAAAATTATAGATTCTACATAAAATTTCGTAAGAAGTTATGTAGGAAAAATTAAATAGTATAATATAATTGCATGGTGACATAATCATTAATGATGAGTTAAATGTCATTTGACAAGCAATCAGATCTTTGAAACTATTAGTTCACGTTCAATCAAGTTTAAGTATAATATTTAACTTTTGAGACATGTGGAGATTATGTATGTAGAAGTGTTAATCTGCATTTATTGACCCTAATAAAGTGATAAATTGATTGATTTTTGTGTAGGGAGTTAGGTGAGCAAAATGAAATGTGGTGACATGAGCATTCATGAGGAATTAAATGTCATTTGGTAAGCATTGAATTTCAATGTAAATGCACTTACATGTACATTAATGGTAATACGACTTCACCTTCAATATAAAATATAATGTTAGAGAATAAGTCCAAATTTTATTCCTATTTAAAAACTATAATGAATCTAGATAAGAAAATATGTGGATTTAGGACGATGATGCATATAAAAAGCACATGTAAAATTATGAAGATGTTTAAACAATCAATTGGATTATGATGGTCCATCACCACAAGGAACTCTATTTAATCACCACATAGGTAACTCTTTTCCAACATCCAATATTTGGTTCGACATATTAATCAAATTCTCTATTCTAATACCAATGTTGATGTTCCTTTGTCATAATAAATGATTTTTTTTATGCATTTTGATTTCTTGTCATGTTAATGTTGTTGTTATTTGACTATATTGTACATTAACAGGTTTTGATGTTTAGTCTCATTGTTTGCACATTAATCCTGATTATACTTCTAATTTTGTTAATTCAACTAATATTTGTTGACTTTGCACATCTTCTATGTCTTATCCTACACGTGTTCAAGCACATTTGTGGGCAACGAAAGTCTTAACCCCTCTTAGTTTGTTTTTTTTTTTGTATGTGTGTATGCATTATATAAGATTGTAAAGTCATAGAGGCTGTTGTTTTCCTTTTCATGTGTGAAGATTCATATTTCTTATTCATTTGAGTACCAAATGTAAATGGTTTAGGAAATTGTTAATGAGTTTTCTCCCATGAGCCTTATACAAAACACCATTCATTCTCTTTGTCGTCTGTTTCACACCACAAAATTAATTTTCGTTGTTAGGTACTCTTTTTTAACTTTTGTTTACACATCAAGGTTCATTTTTTTGAGTCCAGATAAGCTATAAGCAACTTAATATAAATGACAAGAGCGATGTGGGCAAGGGACTGAAAACTTTAAGATCTTGACACTTTAGAACTACATGACTCAAATGGTGAGAGAATGATATATATATACTCAATAATAATTTGTTTAGATAACTCAAATAAGGTAAGATAACTAAAATTATAAACTTAAAAGGAGAAATGGCACAATGCGCAAATAAAGCTGTTGTTGGCATAAAATGGCAACAGGTGATTGCTGTTATGACACATGGTTGTTGCTATGGTATAGGTGGAAAATGGGGACAGTTGTTACTGTAACTACAATTATTGTGTTTGTATTCAAATGGTGGCAACAAAGTAGGAGGTGGCACATGTGTTGTTACATATGTCAAAGAGATGAAATAAAGTGGAAATCGTTAGTTGAATAACGATACTAAGGGATGTTGTATGGAATGGGGTGATTGTGATCTGTTGTTGCTATTGCAGCCAAATGACAAAATAGAAGTAGAAATAGTAGCAAAATGACTGCTATAAGAATTAAATATCATAGGTGGGATGAAAGGATATGGTAGTGAATAAAATAAAAGTAAAAAATGCCAACAAAATGATAGAAATGGGGTGGTATTTGTGGGCAAGATGATTACTATGTTGTTAATTGAGGGGTTGAATAAAATTAGGTGGTATGTTGAGCTATGTTTCAAAATTCCAAAACTCACTGTTAGTTAGGAAAATATTCTAGCAGGTAGATTATGTCAGGTTGATTATATGATTGATGGGAAAAAATGTTAGTTTCAAAAATTAACTTTACTCATTGTTTTGTAGAGAAGTTGGTTTGTTCAAGGAGTTGTACCAAATCCATTAGTTCTATTTTAGTGCAGTTTACTCCACCCATTTGAACATGGAAGTCTAAAAAATCGATAGACTAAGATTTGTGAGCAATGTGGTAGTTTCACATATGGCAAGGCATATCCCAGGGATTAATCCCACTTCCAATGGAAAGGTGGGGACAATGTCGCATAAAAAAAGTAGAAAGTTGATTTTGATTAGTCCCACCTTGGTCTTTCTAACCAGCGTAGATGTTAATTTTTATTGGGTTTAACTTGTATTTATTTTTATGACATGAGTTGATGAGAGAATTTCTTGGTAGGGTGAGTAACA
The DNA here is from genome assembly GCF_017979445.1 of Akebia trifoliata. Lineage (NCBI taxonomy): Eukaryota > Viridiplantae > Streptophyta > Magnoliopsida > Ranunculales > Lardizabalaceae > Akebia > Akebia trifoliata. The sequence goes on along the minus strand of NC_141382.1, from coordinate 14,635,779 downwards.
GTCACAGCCCTTTTCGAAGAAGCAACGACATTAGAAATTAAAGTGGCATGTGTTTTGTTTATAAACCAACCAAATATGGTGTGCCATTTTGTGTATGCATGTTGTAGACACCTCAATTTGAACGGACCACTACTCGAAAGGGCCCAAAAATATCGATTTTCCAAATAAATGGGCCGACGGGCCTTAAGGGCCCAAGTCATTGAAAAGTGACATTTTTACCAAACCGAGGCCCCTAAGACCTCTCAATGGTCTAGGAGGCCCACCAAAAGGACTCGGCCTACCCTACGCTTTCCCAATATTCACCGCACCATTCCCAAAATCGAAAATAATGAATTCTCAATAAAATTTATCGACGGACCTTAGAAAGCCCGATTTGCCAACACGTGGCATCTTTGATCAAACCAATGATTTCAAAATCACAAAAAAATAAATAAAATTAAAAAATGAAACTTGGGACGCCTACCACACCTATCCCTTCACCGCTCCATCTCCGAATTCAAAAAAAACCTAAGCCCTCCTAAGGTCCATAAACCCTCAATTCTTCAAAATCTATCTTCCTCATCTTAACCCTAACCTAAACCTAATCCCACACCACCTAAAATTTAAAACCAACTTACACCCTCAAAATCCATTCCAAAATAATCATCAACCAATCCCTAAAACCCAAAACCATTTCTAAAACCCAAGCCCAACACTATAAAGCCCACAAATCATTAACCATATCCAATTCATTATCCAACCCATAAACCACAACCCACATCAACCAATCACTCTTTTATCATCAAAAGATGACACATGTTATCATCTCATCTCACCTCCCTCACCCAACTACCTACCCCATTAATTTTTTTAACCTCATCGCCCCACACATCAACCCATCACCTTTTCTCTCAAATCAAACACATCTACCCACACCCCTAACCTATACCTCCCCCTAATCTACCCACATAAACCCATCACATTTCTCTAAAAAAAATCTAATCTACCCACACCCCTAACCTATAACCTCCCCCTAATCTACTCTCATCATTCTCTTCAAAACCTATATCTACAACCTAAAACTACACCCATCCTCTCAAGTCAAACACTCAACCTCTCCCATCAACCATCTCAACCCTTCATCTCCACCCACTTTGACACATGGCATCATCTCCCACACCCTCCCAAAATATCATCAATCCATTCTTACACAACCTTCTTTTAATTAAAATCCCATCTCCTCAACTCACTTCACCAATTAATTACTCTCTTACACAATCTCATCCTCTCAAGCACTCTCATTTATTTTATTCCATCTAATACTCAACCCAAATGGGTTGAAAGATCCAACCCATTTGGTTTGTAAAATAACCCATTTACCCTTCTTACACAAATGCCCTTCAATCATCTCTAATTTACCCCCACCTTTCTCTTAAACCCCACACCATTCTACCACTTCTCTTCATTTTATCCCATTATATCCCTAAAATAACTCTTCAACATCTATAAATACCCTCATCCTCTTCCCAAAAATTCTCCCAACTTTTATTACAAAAAATCCTCTCCAACTCTCACTACTAACAACTATCGCCATTCTTACTAAGAAAAATCTTACCATTTCTCTCTTACTAATCCTCCCCAAGTCTCATACAAAAAATCACATACTACACTCATCTCTTCTCTACTCCTTCAACCATACAAGAGTTGTATTTTCTTAAAATACTAAGGACTCAAGAAGACTCAAAGAAAAAGAAGAAAAGAAGAAAGAACACCCTCTCATCCTCCCTCTTCTATCATCCCCCTCATCTTCACTTTGTTCAAATGGATTTGGGATGAATGGACTTTAGGCAAATGATCCATTAGGATCATCTCTTTCAATGAGATGATCCTATGATCGAGCCCAAAGTAAATTCCTATTTAGGATACAAATGTACCCACGTGGCACTTTATTTTTCGTATTTTCTTAAAATCAAATGATCGAGTTGAGTTGAGGTTACCACTATTAGTGGGGAGAAAATGGTGCCTAATACCTTCCCTTTTCTCCAACCGAATCGCTTACCCCAAATCTCAAGGTTCGATTAATTCTTATCCACCGAGAGTCACTAAACGCCAAAAATGTCACTTTTTTAAAAAAATGCACATCGGGTGACCATTCACACCCACTTACAATATGAATAGTGGCGACTCCTAACCTTAGTAGATGTGGTCATCGTAATGATGAAATCAAGTGTCTACACATGTGATTGGTTTTATATGTACATGTTAGTTATTGAAATGGAAAAACTTCAAGGTATCAAGAGACTTCTTTCTATCTCTCTCTGATATATTCAGGTTGCTGGATGTATGATGGCTCTGGATGTTTCTTGATTCATTGTTCCAATTTACTAGTATCAAAGTGTGCGTGTGTGTGTGTGTGTGTGTGTTTCCCTCATGTTTATTAGCTTGATTGTTTTCATTGACTTGTTTATTTGGAAGTTTCTCTTGTTAATATGAGAACTAAGTGTCATCATGTATGTAAATCACAACCATTGGATTTGTTTTTACGCAGTTATTAATGATGACATATTCTGGTGGAAACGTGGTTCATAATATTATTATTGTTATTGTTATTGTTATTGTTATTGTGTTTTGTCCGTTGTTTAGATTTAGCCAAATGAATTTTTCTTGGTAAATCCAAATCAATTTTTAAAGCCACGCCTTTTCGTTCCATTTTTTCTGTTCTAGTGTGAACTTGTGATTATTCTGAAGTATTAGAATATTGGAAAATCGATGTTGTATCGACATATTTTACTAGCCTATTGTTCTTTTTTTCATTTTCTCAATCCTGTTTATAATCTTTTGTTGCTGAAGTCTTTGATGATGCAATTTGTCATTTTCTTAAGAGTGAGATCTAAGGTTGAACATAAGATGCAAAAAATGTTTTCCTATTTTTAAGAAGTTCAACCTTGAGAGTTACAAGGTAGGACTAGATCAATCTAGGTATCAAGAAATGTTTACTTGTCCCCATATATGCTTCCATGTTATCTGAGCACTATTTATTTATTAGTAACAAACAAAACGTATTAAAAATAAAAAACGAAAACAGATAGAAGGAGTACAAAATATAAAGGAATAAACAAGGGTTACACTGGAAACTCTAAACCATAATAGAAAACACCACAAGGCACTTTTCATTAACTATAAGACATTCACTATGAGTTGAGTAAGAGAAATGTTCATTGACTATGCCAAATTCAAATTTCTTTATTAACAAGAAAAGGTCTCCATATACCCCCCTTCTTTCAAGAAGCCCAATTAATAGTATTACCCTCTAAGATTACAACAAGAGGTCCCAAGTTGAAGGTCATAGAAATTCGAGGGCTTGAAGGAGAGAGAATAAATTTGTTAAAATCACTCGCTTATGAGGCTCAAATGTACTTTCAATTATCTCCCCTACTTTACGCCAAAATACTTCCCTAATCATCAATGGGCCCCGGTTGCTAAATAAGCAACCATCAAATTTTTGGACTACACCAAACAAAATCAAAATATGAGAGGCGATGACCAAGATGCTGATTCCAAATGAGTAGCAATTCACAAAAGTTGCTCAATGAAATTGTTCACAAAAAACTTCAGTATGTGTTGATGAATGAAGTTGCTCAATGTAAGATGTCCCAATGTATACGAGTACACAACTTTTACATTAGTAAATCTGTGGTGTTATTAGTCTCAAGCGAATAAAGGAATCAGCGCTTGATTTGTTATTGACAAATGTTGATAGAAGATTAAATGCATGATGATAAAATCAAATAAAAACAATATGCTAAGCAAACAAAAAAAGTATATAAATATACTATGATCTTCCTATACATGACTGCAAATGAATGGACAACATTCTATATTTGAAGCAGCGTACCAAGAATGATCCCTTGTGCACTTCTATAATAAGAGCTTGTTAGTGTTCTGAACCTTTCCTGTCGAGCTGAAATCTAAAGTTGAACCTATGATATGGTTTTATATATAGAGGAGAATTATAGATTATTTCGTAATACATGGCACTAGAATATTTTAATCCTATATATGAGAAACGCACACATTTTTTAGAAACAATTAACATCTCTCCTTAAAATAAAAAATCTATAGCTGGACTCATATAAAAGCATTGTATTTCTGGGCATGATTTTTGGCATTTTTATGGATGACTAGAAATTTAATTAATTCCATATTTACTTCTCATTTTAATTTACGACGTGATACGGTGAAAAACCTTTACAAACTTGTCAAATATATGGGTAAAAGAAGTAGAGCTCTACTCCACTAATCATGATTGTATGAAGTTGCTTGTTGGGAATAGATTAAATAGGGTAAATTACTAGACTTTCCCTAATATTTTGTCGTAATACATGGCACTAGAATATTCCAATCCTATGTATGAGAAACTTAAAAACAATTAACATCTTTCCTTATTGGATATTGTAAAAGTAAAATAAAAAAATAAAAAAGCTATGTTGTTATTTATATCATGCTTCCTGAAGTCAATTTTTGTGAGGCCATTGGTTGGTGGAACGGCTCGACATTTAGTAGTCAAGACTTTGGATCTTCAATTGGAAGAGGTGGTGGTTAAAATGCAACTTAATAAGGGCCACACCATTTCTATGAATTGGCTAATTTAGAATTTGAAGAAGTCTAGTTACACTGCAACCCCTGAAGAATTAGACAGTGTTGTCAGAGGATATTTGTTATATGTTTTGGGATGTACAATTTTTATCGACAAAATCAGGAAGAAGGTATTCGCGAAATACCTAACATTGTTACGGGACGTTCAGAACATCAAAGACTTCTCCTGGGAGACGACTGTACTTGCAATTTTGTATAGACAATTAGGGTGCGCATCAAGAAAAAATGTGACCCAGATAGCTGGATATCTTTCATTGCTTATAGTTATGCGTAAATTAGATCTTGTTTTGTTATTAATTTAATGTATATATAATAACAAGTCTGTATTTTCATTTGCATGCATGGATCTATGAACATTTCCCACCATTCCAAGTGGGTGTAAATAATGAATTTCATGTTGGTGACCCGCGTATTAAACAGTGGAAACCAACTTTTGTAAATGTTGTTTCTACTGATGAACTTCAACGTTTACGTCAGACCATAAATGATATGGTCAAAGAAGAAGTAAGCATTTTATCCCATTTTCTATAATATAATGAGCTCGTAATTATGTTTAATCTAATTTATATGCTTAGCAGGTGATCAGGGACCTTTATGGGAGGATAGAGAACATTATCTGATAAACCCAATCATGTTCTATACTGGTTGTTTAAAGGCGAACAATGTCGTTGAGCCTGACCATCCGGTAAGGTGTCTTCGACAGTTTGGATACATCTAAACCATCCCTCCCTACCCGATACGGCCTACATACGAACAAATGGGTCTCAATGCATTCGTTTATCGTGTTGAGTGCAAATTTAGTGAGGTTCATTGGGAGAATTGGTTAAACCATGTTTTGTCTTTAAAAACTTTGGGAGGTAAAATAAATTTTCCAGGGGATGTTAAACCGGCTTATCAGCGATGGTTCGACAACATATCCCATATGATCGTCTAGAACCCGAACAATCGCATTGGATTGGTACGACAATGAAAAAATTAATCTAATAGAGCGTCGGCCCCCGGAGACATCGCTAAGTAGGTAATTTCATAGTCTATAGATCAGATTTTACATATTAGAATCAAACATGTGCCTTATTATTTACTCATTTTTTACAATATTAATTAGTACATATGTATGTGGATTAGGTTGAAATGAGAAATCATTCACTTAGATTTACACAAATCATTAGGACAAAATATATTTTTCTAAATTTTATAAATAAATCGATGTGTCACAGATGTCAAGTCAAGTCATTCACTCACTTAGATTTACACATATCTTTCAAAAATAAATTTATCAAAATTTTACAAAAGAATCAATGTATCACAGATGTCAAGTCAAGTCATTCAATAACTTAGATTTACACAGATCTTTTGTAAAAAAAATTTGCGAAACTAAACAAAATAATTAATGTGTCACGGATGTCAAGTCAAGTTATTATATCTTATTTTTTATATTTTTCATGTATTGAATAAAATAAGACTTTACAATAAACGAGCCTAAGATTCTATAAATATGAATGTTTTTTTTTCATGTATTGAATACTTTATATCTTATATTTTTCATGTATTGAATACTTTTTTTTCTGAGAATTTACAAAATAATCAATGTGTTACAAATGTCAAGTCAAATCGTTCACTTAGATTTACACAAATCATTAGGGCAAAATATTTTTTTTCTAAATTTTATAAATAAATTGATGTGTCACAGATGTCAAGTCAAGTCATTCACTCACTTAGATTTACACATATCTTTCAAAAATAAATTTATCAAAATTTTACAAAAGAATCAATGTGTCACAAATGTCAAATCAAGTCATTCACTCACTTAGATTTACACATATCTTTCAAAAATAAATTTCTCAAAATTTTACAAAAGAATCAATGTGTCATAGATGTCAAGTCAAGTCATTCAATAACTTAGATTTACACAGATCTTTTGTAAAATTTTTTTTGTGAAACTAGACAAAATAATTAATGTGTCACGGATGTCAAGTCAAGTCATTATATCTTATTTTTTATATTTTTCATGTATTGAATAAAATAAGGCTTTACAATAAACGAGCCTAAGATTCTATAAATAGGAATGTGTTTTTACCCAAAAAATACCAACACCTTTAGAATTATTTTTACAAAGGAAAATAAGTTCTAACATGGAAAATATGCAATTGAATGAGGTTAATGAGCTCAAACTTGATTATTACAAGCCTGGCATGTATATGAAACTTATCAAATCAACCGATAAAAATGAGAAGACTAGGAAAAATGTGTTCTAGCAAGATTTACTTGATGACTGTAAGAAACTAAGGCGTATGATGAGAAGTCTGTGCATATTTATTCCGAAAATGATAGGAGAGTATATGAGTAGAGAGAACCCAGACAACTACAAAAGTGCCATTAACAGGATGTATGATGAAAATAGACGGATGTTTATCTGAAAAAGTAGACAACAAATTCTAGGATCTGATTATGCAAAATGTCCAAATGTGAACTTTGATTTCATAGATGAGGTATTAGACAGTAACAATATTTGCTCTCCATATTATATAGAGAACGACATTAATTAAGATAGTAGTGCCTAGTATGTTTGTAGGAGGATGTATGAGCGTGATATAAATGTGGATGTTTTTGCTATTTATATATTAAAGAATGGGATCAGAATGTTTTTATTTTTATTAATAAAAATGGTTGAGTACTTTCAATTATATTTTCACTAACACGACCCAACTATTAAAATGGGAGATGAAGTTTATTAATATAATCCACTTCAACTGTTATAATTACGTATTATTTTTCCTTGTTAATAAAGTGATAGTAACAATGCAAACCTATAACTCAAATTTAAATTCGAGTTTATTTCATTATGAAAGGTACGTTGTCATAGCAATAAAAGAATGGAGATGAGGACACAAATCACTCTTTATATAATGTAATATGATTTATAGAGATAAATATCTATTCTAGTAACTCAAGAATTGTGTAAAACAGAGGGTGGTCGTATCATCATTTAAAAAAAATTCTATAAATTACCTTTTTATAGATGCATCTCACTGAATATTATTTTACTTTTGGAGGGCTCTTCATATTCCTCAAATAACACATAATCTCCTCTCTATTAAAAAAATTACAAAAGACAACAATTGTATTTTTGAATGACCTTACAGTGAAAGAGCTAGTTCGAGGGCTGAGTAGGGATGATCTCCATTAACTTTCCACAAATAAAGACTCTTGCAATAACGTGTCCCTCTTCAATATATAAATGTGCCTACAGCACAGATTGGCATAGTCGACTTGGTTACCTAGTACCTTGTAATGTCAAATCAATCCTCTCAAAGTTTGGGATTCCCACTTCCACAAATAACTCTTCTCATGTTTGCAATACATATTAGTTGGCGAAGTGTCATGGTTACCATTCAAGTTATCCTCAACACCAGTGAATGGTTATTTGGATATTATATATTCAGATTTATGGTGCCTTGCCCCTCTCTCCTCTGTTGATGGGCATTTTTACTATGTTTCTTTTATAAATGCTTTCAGTCGATTTACATGGCTCTTTCCTATCATAAGAAAATCAGATGTATTTCCTGATTTTATTTGATTTAAGAAACATGTTGAAAATCTATTTGGTTACGCCATTAAATTTGTTCATTTCGATAGGGGTAGTAAGTATCACAGTGTGTCCAAATTTCTCTCATCGTGTGGCATAGGCCATCGAGTTTCACATCCACATACCCACGAACCAAATGGCACTGTATAAAGAAAACATTGTCATTTGGTAGATATCAGTTGTGTTTTAATGCTCCACGCATCTACCCCATTTCACTTTTTGTACTACGTTTTCGACATAACCACCTACCTAATCAATCGCTTACCCACAGCCAACCTCCACAACTCCACTCCTCTTGAAACCCTATTTAAAATCAAACCAAACTACAATTTTTTTGAATTTTTGTTGTTATGCTTGTTATCCCTATCTCTGCCCCTATCATTCTCATAAACTAGAACACTGGTCTGCAAATGCATATTTTTGGGGTACAACCCAATGCATAAGGGCTCTCGTTGTTTTAATCCAGCCACACAATGCACACGTCTTATCATTTTTAGAAAGGTCATCTTTGATGAAGTTTGCTTCCCATTTTCGAAGTCAATCACCTATAATCCTTTCCTATCGTCCAATTCGCATATCCATATGTTACCCCAATCACCACCTGTAATTGGACCATGCTCACTCTTAACCACACAAACATCTCCCTACCATACTATACTTCATCCAACCCACCAAAATGTCCCCTCCTTCAACAACCTACCATCTCCCAAAAACCTATGCTGCATCCAAATACCCATTGCCCTATACTATCCCAACTAATGCAGTTCTATCATTAACTTCACTTCTGCAAGCAAAGATCCATGTTGCCGTGTGACGATGTCCAACAAGATAAATGCATCACTCCAAAATGGTACTTGGAATCTCACTACTCCCAAGCCAAACATAAACATTGTTGGTTGCAAATGGATCCTTTGCATCAAGAAATGAGCCGACGGTTCTGTGCAACGTTATAAAGCATGCCTTGTTGTAAAATGGTTCAATCATGTTGAAGGAATTGACTTCACATAAACATTTAGATTAAGCCAACTACAATATTAACTTTAGCTGTTAGCAATAGTTGGCTTATTCGACGATAGGAAGTCCAAAATGTTTTTTTTTCATGGAATTCTTTCAGAGAAAGTTTATGTGGCACAACCCCCAGTTTACATTGACTGTCGATTTCCCTCTTTTTTATGTTGGCTACGAAAGTCTCTCTATGATTTAAAATAGGCACCTTGAGCTTGGTTCTTTCGACTAAGTACATCTCTTTCCAAAGAAGGTTCCTTTGCATCACGCACAACAAACACCTCTTTAATCATGACAACTCCTAATGTTTCTGGTATTAGTCAAACAGCTAACGGAACTTTCAAAGCGAAACGAGCCTCACTAGCCTACCCTCTATGTGGACGATTTCTGTATAACTGACAACTCCTCCTTTGAGATCAATAGCTTGATGGGAAAACTAAGTCGTGATTTTTCATTAAAGATCTCAGCCAACTAAATTTCTTTTTGGGTATTGAAGCAACTCACAAGGCCTTTTCCTCTGTCAACGATAATACATCCATGACCTTCTAAATCACACATCTATGACCGAGGTAAAACTCATCTCAATGCCTCTTTCTCCAAGCACTCAACTTTTTATAATGAAAGAGGAACCATTTGATGATGCCACCTTATATCGTAGCACGGTTGGAGCATTGCAATATACCACCAATACCAGGCCTGATAGTTCCTGTTCAATGAACAACGTGTGCCAGTTTATGCAAAAGCCTACTCATGACCATTGGATTGTTCTAAAATGTATACTTTGTTATCTCAAAGCCACAATTCATCATGGTCTCCACATTAAGAAGTCCACTTCACTTCAATTATTTGCCTACTCGGATTTGATTGGATCGGCTTCCCTGATGATCAAAAATCTACAAGTGGATATGCAATCTTCTTAGGGCCCAACATTATATATTGGAGCTCTCGAAAACAAAGATTGATTTCTCGTTCTAGCACAGAATCAAAGTATTGCACCCTTGCTGATGCTACAACATAACTAACGTGGCTACAATCTCTTCTTAGTGAGTTTCGAGTGTCCCAATTAAAATGCCCAATACTTTGGTGTGACAATATGGGTGCCACTTTCCTCACTGCTGACCCTATCTTCCAAAATCAAATGAAACATATTGAGACTACCTTCCATTTTGTACTTGATATGGTTGCTACAAGAATGCTCGAAGTTCACTACATCTCATCCTCAGCTCAAATTGGTGACATTTTCACCAAGCCTTTATCCATTGCTCGCTCCACCTTCCTCAGAGACAAGCTCAACATTAATGATGGTACACTTCACTTGTGGGGACGTGTTAAAGATAAGTAAATAGCATCTACAAATTGATTAATCTTATCTACTTTATTTATTACACCACCAGATTTGTAGGTTTTTTTTAAAAATCTTGTTAGATCACTCTTTGTTGTACCACCCTAATTTTGAGGGTTTCAATTCCACTTGTTAAAAGAATAAATATATAGTCAAGCTTTCCAACATGGAATAGAAGAGCACAAGAACATGAACAAGGTTCACCCCATTTTAGTTGCTCTCACAATATGTAATTATTTTAACATAAGTATTTTTATATCAGATACCGAATTCTTAATAGATCAAAGAGGAGGACCAACCAATTATCAGTTCTAAGTTCTAACCTAACCGAGTCAACCCACCAGGGCTAATATATGTTTTATTATAAATTACAATACTTAGTCAAGTATAAACTTTTCAACGATTACTTAATTTAATTATTATTTTAACAGCGATCCCTAAAATACGTAAGGGCGTATGATATGGTGGCCTCCAAACCGTGTAGAGTTTCCACTCAATTAACTCACGAGTCACAACTCACGACCTAAACATTTCTTCTTCTCCGAAGCAGAGATTGTGGTACACCAAGCACCACGCTAACTGTAATAAGAATCCAACTTTTTTATTTTCTATATTATATAAAAATTGAAAAAAAGAAGCACGAAATGCGGTATCAAGAGCAAAAGAAAACTCAGAAGAGAGATCAAATATGCAGGTCAATGAGGCGAGGGAGCTCTTAGGGCTTTCACCGAATTCCCATCCAACTCTATCACAGGTACTCATAATCAAATATCGAATGACTCTCTCTTTAATTCCAGTATGATCTCACTCAATTGCCTTATAAACACTAAAGATTCCTCCTTTTTTACATTTTTTTTGTGTGTGATAGTTTACTCATTTTTAGAATCTGGAATTCCTTCTTTTTAATTTTTGTTAGGGATTTATTTATTTGGGTTCTCCTACAGTACAGATAATTGTTGTAAGTTGGATTTTAGGTTTTAAGGTTTCCCGGGTAATTATGGTTAGGGTTTATAGTTCTTTAGCTTCTGTGGTTGATGTATGGTGGTTTTTCATTCAGTCTGATTCGATCTACTAGCTCAATTAGATTGGTTTAATCTCAGTTTATTCACCAAGAAAAAAAATAATAATACAGGAATTAGTTGGGATTTATGGGGAACATAAGGAGTGTTTGTATGATAGAAAAGAACTAATGATGCAAAAGTTGCTCTGAATGATACTACTTTTATTGTAATCATGTTGTCAAAACTTTGTGTTGCATCGACTTGTTGGGATCCCTAAACATGGTTCATGTATCTACTAGATTGGGTTAACTCAGCTTCAGGCTTTTGAGTTTATATAGTAGAAAAGTAGTTCTATTATAATTTATTTTTACTACCATATATACTTTTTTGAGAAATATAATTTTTTTTTACTAATAATTAGTATAATTTTTGTTACTTTACTCTATATTTTTTTCTTACCCTTGTATCGCTATCATATTCTCTTCCCTCCTTTTAACTGAGAAGGCAGAGCTGGGTAGTAGTTACGATTTATATGATTGATAAAATCAACAAGTGTAGATGGTGCAAATGTAGGGTGTCATGTTTGCATAGTCCCTCACCAAGACAGCATACCTCACTATTGCCTTAAGCAACACATTATGGTGTCACTTTGGCAACCCACATGTCACCCCTATGGCACCAACTCAGCACCAGTCATGGTGCCCTACTTGTGCCTTTCATATGCTCTATGCATATGGGTTCTCCTCTCGACATAATCCAACACCTACGATTTAAGTGCCTTAACATGTTTTTGTTCTATCATCAAAGTTGGTCAATAAATAATTGGGTTGGGGATCACAATAAGGTAACACTCCATTATATGCCGCCCAAACTTGGGCCTTATCTCCAATGAGCTCACAAGGGTGGATGTCGAAGTCAAACTAGTTATTGTAAGATTGAGCCACCTACCAAATTGACTAGGCAAGTAATGTCATTGGGGTTGACAGTTTAAGACCAACCATAGCCAGTTCTATGGGAGGTTTGTACGCCCTCATCCAATGTCATGGTATGGTTAGCAAGGGCTTGATGCCACCGATAGGGTGTCAACTCCGCCCTGCCAATGGCATGGTCACATCTAATGCTTATGATCATTTCAACTTATTATCTCTTTAAATATTTGTTCCTAGAATAGGTGAAAGGATCAGTTGGGACTTTGGTTTTAGATGTTCATTTAACAATTGGGAGTTTGATCATTTTTACTACTTGTGTTGATTCCTTGCCCTTAGCTCTTAACGCAGAAGACAGTCGTGTTTGGGTTGGAATGAAAGATGGGAGGTTTTCTATGCGGTCTTTGTACATATCAGGTGTGCCAAGGTGTTCACTGTATTATCCTCATTCATTGGTTTGGAGTTCGACGGTGCCATCCAAATTCTCTGTATTTTTATGGTCAGGTAAATTGCCGACCATTGACCTGTAGAGTAGGAGTGGTTTCTATCTCCCAAACTTGTGTTTCTTGTGCAAGACTAATGGTGAATCAGCGGATCACATCTTACTTCATTGTAGCTTTACTAGCAAGATCTTGAGTCATTTCTTCGTTTTGTTTGGTGTGGTCGGTTGCCTTCCTAGATTGATACAGGATTGTGTTGAGTACGCTGGGTTGGGGAAGGTCTTTTCGCAAGTTTAAACATACTCTTTGAGGCTTGCTACCATTCGCGTTGTGTTGATGCATTTGGAAGGAAAGAAATCACTGTACATTTGATAACAAGGAGAGGGAGGAGCACGAGATCGTGATGGATGTGTTAGCTTTGCTGTTTTCTTGGTGTAAAAGGTTTAAAGAGTTTAGAGGGTTTTATTTATTTATTTTTTTGAGGATTTCCTTGTTAGGTGGGACAGGGTTTGCATTCTAGATTCCTTGTAGCTCCTTTGGAGTAGGGTGTTGGGCTTCTTTTTGATAGGTTGCGTTTGTTGTGGGTGGTCATCTCGACCCCCTTTTTTCTAATAAATCTATCTTTACCTATATAAAAAATAAAAAAAAAAGAATCTCATAAACATACATCACTTTGCTTCTTCAAATCTCCGTGCTCACCCTCTTTCCAAGTCGTCTTTCATCTAAATAAAATAAAGACCAGTTGGTTGTTGACATGGTTTATGTGGAGGTTCCGGTCACCTCTTTTGCTTACTAGCATTACTTCTTCCTAACTTGGCGTCTCATTTCAGGAAAGCCTTTATCCACTTCCTACTATGTGATACAACTACTACCATAATTTTTTCACTCATTGCAATAGCACTAACTTGTTTTCCTCTACTCTTATGAACTTGAGCTCTTCTTCTTTTTCCATATGCATGTGAACACATTCGCAGTAGGGACTTTTGTTGTTTTCATATAAAAACCATTCAGTTCGTCTCTCTTCTTTCCCTTTTGGATTTTTTAATCTGAAGAAAACTACCTTAGTTTGGTGAATTGGGGAAAATATTAAGTAATTAATCTAATAAATAAAATTAAATTATGATCCCCAAATCATTGTGGCAACATTATCATTGGAGATTCAATTTATTTTGGCATATACGTATTAGTAATCATGGGATAGATATGTCTGTTCCATTATTTTGCATGTTGTAGATCTTATATTTAACCCATTCCCTATTGAAGAAGAATGTATAAAAAGGATTCCTTGAGTCAAGAGTTTGGATGATAGTGAATTAGATTTCAAGGCAAAATGGACCGTTGTTGGCGCTACATGGTTTCTTAGGTTGCTTATCAGTTGGAATCCAAATAGGTGTTGAGTTATGGATCTATGCATTGTTTCAACTCCAAAGGTTGTGGAAGGAGGTGTGAGAAATTATTGCAATATAACTTGGTTCTGTTTTTGATTTTGAATATCTTTTCCACTCGTATATGTACTAGTCACTAGTCAGAAGGTTTCCAAAATTTTCAGATTTGTATAAAACAAAAATGTTAGCTCAAATTTAGCATGTCTCTAAACAGTTGGATGTGCAGGTCTAACTTTCAGAACATTTTGACTTCATCTTGGTTTTTGTGCTCAATTTCAGTGGAGAGTCATTGTTTTTCTTGAAAAAATTCAGACTAAAAATCAGTCGTTGTCATCTACATATTCTATGTTCCTCAAAACATTTCTTGTGGTTTTTTTAGTTTTATGTTATATATGAATGATCTTTGGCAAAGATGCTTACAAAGAATGTGATAGGGACATCAAAACTTGAAGAGTAGATTTTATGTTTATTTAATTTTCTGTTTTAGAATGTTATTTTTATGTTTTTTGGGGCTTATTTGTATCATTGTCCGGCCTTGGATCATTGTCCTATCTCTTTGATGGTGGGCAAGCGAAGACAGAAGCCAATCGCTTTCAAATTTGAGAACTTGTGACTTCAACATCCACACTTTAAAGAGTTGCTACAAGAGTGGTGGAATGAGATCAGCTTGATGGATAGACGATATTGTCTTCAGGAAGAAGTTGAAGTTTATTAAAGAGAAATTAGAAATCTAGAACAAGGAAGTGTTGGAAAAGTGGACATCAAGAAGAAAGCGTAATTGGATGAGATCAAATTTCTGGACAGAGAAGAGGAAAAAAGGGCCTTTGAATGAGAATGATAGAATAAGGAGGGTGAATCTCACTTTAGAATTTCAAAGAATAGTGGCTTTGGAGGACAAGTTGGAGACAAAAATCACGGGTCACTTAGTTAAAGGAAGGAGAACAACAACACAAGGTTCTTTCATCATATGGATTCTTGCCAAAATAGAACAAATGCTATTTCGAAGTTGAAGATAAATGGAGTGTGGAAGTATAAGGAAGAGGAGATTGCTCAAGGAGTTGTGGAGTTCTATGAGAAACTATATTTTGAGGAATCCCAAAATTGACCGACTTTAGACCATCTTCACTTTGATGCCGTTTCGGATAAGGACAGAGTGTGACTAGAGAGGTCTTTTGAGGAAGAAGTTTTTCGGGCTATTTCGGGTATGGTAAGTGAGAAGGCACCGGGACTGGATGGATTTACAATGGCGTTTTTTAAGGCTTGTTGGAATACAATAAAATGTGATATCTTGGCAGTCTTTGAGGACTTCTTTCATGAGGGTTTCTTAGATGTTGGGTCTAATAGTACTTTCGTGGCACTCATTCCTAAGGTTGCGAGGTGGAAGATATTTCTGCTCTTAAGCATATCAATTTGGTTGGCTTGGTTTACAAAATCATCTCAAATTAATGACCCAGCCCAGGGTGCTTTTGTGAAAGGGAGACAAATATTGGATGGGATGCTTATTGCTAATGAATTTGTTTGACTCTAGAATGAAGATGAATGTGCTGGGAATAGTATGTAAGACAGACCTCCAAAAAGCTTATGACCATGTAATTTGGAATTTTTTGAAATATCTTCTAATTCGTATGGGGTTCAGAAATAAGTGGATTTGTTGGGTGATGAAATGTGTGTCCTCTCCTTCATTTTCGATTTTATTGAATGGATCTCCAGAAGGTTTTTTAAAGAGCTCGAGGGATCTTAGATAGGATGATCCGTTGTCCCCATTTCTGTTCATCGTGGTGGTGGAAGCCTTGGGCCGTATGTTTTTTAGAGTTGTTGACATTGGAGAGATGTGTGGGTTTGAGGTAGGAACTAATGGATAAAGAATCTCTCACTTGCAATTCGCAGATAATACCTTGGTTTTCATGAACAATTTGACTTCCAAGTTGAGGTTCTTGAGTGGTATGTTGTGTTGCTTTTAAGCTATTTCTGGTATCTCGATTAATTTTCGGAAGAGTAAGATATTCCCAGTGGGAGATATTCACTTGTTAGAGTTGGTAGCGTCATCTTTTGGCTTTCAGGTTGTATCCTTTTCAACATCCTATTTAGGGCTACCTTTGGGTGCTTTGTATAATAGTAGAGGTATTTGGGACCTGGCAGTTGAAAGAGTTGGGAGGCAACTTTCTTCATGGAGGTCCAGATTCTTATCCAAGGGAGTGAAACTGACTCTAATTAAGACTTCGTTGACCACAATCCCCAATTATTTCCTTTCTTTATTCTCTTTACCCCATAGCGTGGAAAAGAAACTCGACAAGATTTGCAAAGATTTCTTCTGGAATGATAGTGATGGCATGAAAAAATTCCCCATGGTTAGTTGGAAAAAGATTTGTAAGCCGAAAAAACAAGGTGGCCTTGGATTGCATAGCTTTGGTGAGATGAACTCCACTCATCTTGGTAAATGGCTTTGGAGGTTTGGAGAGGAGGATAATGGTTTGTGGAGGAAAGTTATTTGTAGCAAATATGGTGAGAATGAGCATGGGTGGGAAAGTAAAGATGCGAAAGATCCTTACGAGTGTAAGGTTTGGAAAGGTATTCTTAAAGGCTTTCCGACTTTTAGGAATTTTGTACACTTCAAGGCAGGTAGAGAGAACCGAGTACGCTTTTGGGAAGATCGTTGGTGTGGTGATATCCCGCTTATGGAAAGGTTTCTTTCCCTTTATGCAATATCTACGAAAAATTGTAATACAATTTATTGCTTTAAATCGGGTGAGGAAGAAGGGATGGATTGGGACCTCGAATTTAGGAGACACTTTAAATATTGGGAAATGGATGAGTTGGGGAGCTTATTGGGTTGGTTAGAGATGATTCATAATAGTCCTCACATTGAGGACAAGAGGCTTTGGGAGGTGTCTAAAGATGGGACCTTTTCAATTCGCTTCTTTTATTCAATGAGGGTTCGTTCCATGGAGACTTTTTCTACAGCCAAAGCTATTTGGGGCACTAAAGTTCCTACGAAGATCTCTACCTTTATTTGGCTAGCTTCCTTGGGGCATCTTCCTATGATGGATCAAATGATCAAATCATTAAGAGAGGAAGGATTACTCTAAATTTTTGTGTCTTATGCAAAGCAAATAAGGAATCATCTAATCATATCCTTCTTCATCACAAGTTTACTCATCAGATTTGGGGTTACTTTCTCACATTATTTGGAATCTTTGGCTGCCTTCCTCATTCGGTAAGCACCTTGTTTGAGTTTTGGGCGAATTAGGGCTTCCCTTTTCACAAGGCAAAGAGGATCTTGTGGAGCATTACCCCTTTCGCGATTTGTTGGGCTTTTTGGAAGGAACGTAATAGAACGATTTTTGATGGGGTAGAAACTGATGTAACTAGTGTAGTGCACTCGATGTTAGCCCTTCTGTTTTATTGGGGGAAGCTCTTTAAGCTATTTAAAGTTGTTTTTTTTTAAGATTTTCTTGTAAGATGGGATAAGATTTGTAACTTGCAAGATTAGCCTGGTAGGTAAAAGTCTTTTTTTTTTTTCTTTTCTTTTCTTTGCTGCTTGTTTTCTTATTTCGGGCTGGATATCTTGTCTCCCATTTGTACATTCTTTTGTCTTCTTTAATACATTCTCTTTACCTATAAAAAAAAAAAAAACGTTGGAGAAATTATATAAAAAACCTAATTAAATTAATATGTTAAAAAAAGTAACAATTTTTTTGAAATTATCAAGAGAAACTTAATTTTATTCATTTTTACATCTAAAATCCGAAAATACTCCTTGCAGTTGGCCGAAACAACACCACTTCAAGTAGCATTTTTCAAGTCCCTTACCTTTCGCCCGAGCTCCTCTTCTTCTTCCTTCCTCCCCCTTTCTTTGTCTTTCCTGCATCACTGAACTACAATCCCTCCTTCCTTTATCAAGGTAAGGTTTACAAAGTATTTTTGTTTGATTTTATTTTGTTAATCTTTTATTTGTTTTATTTATTTCTTAGTTTAGAAACAAGATTTAAGAAACATGATCTAAGAACATGATTTAAGAAACATGATTTAAAATTGTCAAGACATTTGATCCATGATTTAGAAACATGGTTTATATAACACGATACATTTCAGGGGCTAGTTCAATACTTCAACGGATACATTTCAACACTACTCAAACGGCTAGTTTAAAATAATTAAAAAAATTATTTTCCATTCAAAAATGGCACATGGAGTGGTATTTTATAAAAGAAATTCAAAAAATGCAATTCAAGTGGCGTTTTTTGCGATTGACTAAACTATCCCGGAAAAACACCACTTCAAATGGCATTTTATTTTGAAGAATTTGTTACTTTTTTTAAATATTAATTTAATTAGATTTTTTTAATAATTTCCCCCATATGTTTGCGGGAATTTTGGTTACTTTTGTATGTCTTTTATTTAAGTTTATAAGGGTTGAAAATTTAGGAGAGGTTAAGTTACGAAAATTAGTGTTTTATTAATGTTTTTAATTGATATTTTAGTTTTATTATTAGGATTTTTAGTTAGGTTTTTTTTATATATAGATTTTATTAGGATTTATTTACAAAGAGTTTGATGAATAAAGAATTAATTTCTTTCAATGAAGGTTATTGGTGTGAGTTCCCCATCATTCTTGGTGTAATTCAAAGGAACCCTTGGTGTGATTCCAAGATCCGATCTTTCTATCCCTTCTCTTTCTCTTCCAATCTTATTTCTTTTTTCTTGATTTTCTTTTAACTTTCTTGTTCTTGATTTTCTTTACAAGAAACTCTTGAATTCTTGAAAACTACAAACTTCAACCCTTAACCTACAAACCTCGGCCTTTTACGCTTTACTTTACCCTATTGAGAATATTGTAATTGCAAAATTTTGTATTTTACCTTCCATCACATAACCATTGGGATTGTGGTCGTAATTGTAAAATGCTAAAATTAAATGTCACAATCCAAATCCTTTTGGGTTCACCCTATCATAACCCAATCCCAAACCAAATTCCTTAACCCCCCATATTTCATCTTCTTCCCTCTTCGTCCTACATCAGTATGTATGGAATGCCTTTTCTTTTGGCATATTTGTTATTTTTTTTTTCTCTTTATTCATTCTTCATTCCTTGTCATCATGCTATTTTGTGTCATTGTTGTTATAATAAATAAGAAAAATTCGATAAACTTGTGTAATATGTACTTATATTGAATATCTGGATTATTTCAGGTTAAAGCAGCTTATAAAAGGAAGGCATGGGAATTTCATCCTGATCGTTTCCCAGCACATGAAAAAATTTGTGCTGAATCTAAGTTTAAATTGGTAACCTTTGGGAGCTCAGGCAATCAGTTGTTTTACTATTGTAATCGTCGTATATCTTCCAGCTGACCTTGTAATTGGCTAATTACTATTAGATAATGTCCAATAGTGCCTGGAGGAAAATGATGATCTTGATAAATTTCAGTTTTACTTTTGTAATATAAATTTCATCGCAGAATGTCAGATTATAAAGCGATTTTGAAAACTGAGACTTTGAGTGTTGGTCTCCTGAGTTTTCAAGTTTAACTCATTTGAGGCTCTGAAGATTTGTATAAAATTTTGCTGCTTAAAGAGCTCAGTATTTTAGATGATAGTAGTTTGGATTTGTTATTTAGGAGCCTTACTGGCTTAGTTGATTTTGGTGAGTTTTCAAACATTGTAGATAATGACGGTAGACTTCTAACTGTTCTCATTTCTTCCTCGGCATGACCTCTAATTTTGAGTTGATCAATGGTTTCCCAAGCATTCCTTTAAATACTCTAGATTAGTAAGCGAATTCTATTTACATCATCTTGGTGACTATCAACAATGCAGACCCTTCCTATTTTATAATTAAAAGGTACGCATTCATCTCATTAGGCGAATGATTCACCTTACGCTACTAGCATCCATCGACATATTATTTGTAGTGGACGTCCAATGTCTTCTCTAGCATTGTCCATCCTTGAAAAACCTTATCCAACATGCTCCACATGTACAATGGAAACTCTCGAGCTTATGTGCTGTTTCTGCGTAACAGAAAGATTGACCATTGTAAATCTTTTTTCTGCAGATTTCGGAAGCATACTCGTTCTTGCAGGCTGGTAATTGTCTCATCTTTATCAAGTTATTTGGAAGCTTGAAACAAATTAACAAACAATCATCGTTCGCAGACTCCCTGGTCAACTAATAATTAATAAAGACACTGATTCATAGCTTGTCTTTTTTATAAGGTCAAAATGACCTGCAAATTATTTGAGGGTAGTCTCTTGGACATCTTTGAATGTTAGAAATAATGAATGTTTTTACCCGGCCACTTTAGCATGTAATTCTGACTAATTTAATTAATCTCACCCAATTTTATGACCTTCAGAATATTACTTTTTCTGTCTCTTGCTTTACCAAATTTACCATGTTTAGGAAACAGTTTATTTCTGCTTGACGGATTCTTTGAGGGTTTTTGAGGAACCAACTGTGGGCTTTCTTAGTGTTTTGGACTTTGGACGGGGCAATCAGCAGTAGCTTCAATTTCAGAAAGGATTGTCAGCAGATCAGATGAGCAAAGTACGTTCTTCTTGATATTTTTGTGATGTTTCTCTTAGTTATATGGCTTTTATTTCCAATATAGTTTGCGAAGTTTTCAAATATATATGAACTATGTTGAACATTCGCTAGACGAGTTTCGGTTAACAAAAAATTTGCAAGAAAAAATAATAGGAAAAGAAAGCTCCACCAGAGGATTTCAAGCAAGTATAACGATACAGGAGCCAACATTTTCTTCTTTAATGACTAGTTCCTTTTAGATCTTAACTGCTTTGCTTTTCCAATTATGCAGTAACTGAATCGAAGAGTGTAAAACTCGGATTTCTGCATAGCTTCCCAAACAATTGAAGAGATGACCACCCCACTTCGCCCAAAAGGATTTGTTGACCCTGGATGGCAGCATGGGATTGCCCAAGATCAGAGGAAAAAGAAGGTGAAATGCAATTATTGTGAGAAAATAGTTAGTGGTGGGATATTTAGATTAAAGCAGCATTTGGCTAGAATGTCAGGGGAAGTTACACATTGTACTAAGGCTCCAGAAGATGTTTACCTGAAGATGAAAGAAAACCTGGAAGGACGTCGGTCTAGTAAGAGACAAAGGAAATCAGAAGATGAAAAACAAGCATATTTGACTTTGCACTCTAATGATGACAACGAGGAAGAACGTGAGTCCGTTGGCTATAAACACAAAGGTAAACAAGTGATTGGTGATACGAGCTTGGTCATAAGCGTGCCCCCTCTTCGGTCGCTAGGATATGTAGACCCTGGTTGGGAACATGGTGTTGCTCAAGATGGGAAGAAGAAGAAGATAAAATGCAATTACTGTGAAAGAATTGTAAGTGGAGGTATAAATAGGTTTAAACAACACTTAGCTGGGATCCCTGGAGAGGTTGCATCTTGTAAAAAGACTCCTGAAGAAGTATATCTTAAAATAAAGGAGAACATGAAATGGCATCGTGCTGGTAGGAGGAACCGACTTCCTGAAGCTAAAGAGTTGACAACTTTCTATATGCCCTCATATAATGAGTATGAAGAGGACCAGGGGGGAGATCGTGTACATGGTAGAAGTGACGAAAAGTTGGTGACTGAGGATAATAGTTTGAGCAAAGAAATAAAAAAGAGACCAAGGGGGAGGCCCCCTGGTAGTGGTACTAAACTTCAATCGAAAAGATCAAAATTACATTCTGTCGTTGAAAGGATGCCGAAGAATCATACACAGCTATCTTACAAGCAAGTAAAAGCAAAGGTGGGATCGGATGAAAAATCTTATAAAGAGGTGATGGCTGCAATATGCAAATTCTTTTATCATGCAGCGATTCCTCCAAATGTAGCCAATTCCCAATATTTTCATAAGATGCTGGAGTTGGTTGGTCAATATGGCCGAGGTTTGAAAGGCCCTTCTAGCGAACTCATATCTGGCCAATTTCTCCTGGATGAAATTGCAACCATCAAAGAGCAACTTGTTGAGTTTAAGGCTTCCTGGGCGATTACTGGTTGTAGTATTGTGACAGATAGTTGGAAAGATGCACAATATAGAACACTAATCAATTTTTTGGTATCTTGCCCACGTGGTGTATACTTTGTTTCCTCAGCTGATGCTACGGACATAGTAGATGACGCTGCAAGTCTTTTTAAGTTGTTGGACAAAGTGGTGGAAGTGGTGGGCGAGGAAAATGTAGTGCAGGTGCTCAAATGTTCCCTTTTTTTTTTCTCCATTTTCACGTAGTTATTCATTCATTTCAATTGAACATTATTCTAATTAGCAGACGCTTTAGTTGTTTTTTTACCTGACTTGCATTTGTAGGTGATAACAGAGAATACTGCCAGTTATAGGGATGCTGGGAAGATGCTCGAGGAGAAGAGGAGGAATTTATTCTGGACACCATGTGCTGCCTATTGCACTGATCGAATGCTTGAAGATTTGTTGAAGGTAAAATGGGTTGGAGAGTGCATGGACAAAAGCCAAAAAGTGACGAAGTTCATTTATAATCGCCCATGGTTGTTAAATCTTATGAAAAAAGATTTTACAGATGGGAGGGAACTTCTCAAGCCGGCTCTTACAAGGCTTGCCTCTAGTTTTGTTACTTTACAAAGTTTGTTGGATCATAGAAGCGGTCTTACAAGAATGTTCCAATCAAACAACTGGCTTTCATCCCAGTTTGCCAAATTGAACGAGGGTAAGGAAGTGGAGAAAATTGTCTTAAATTCTACTTATTGGAAGAAAATGCACTTTGTGAGAAAATCTGTGGACCCAATCCTGCAAATTCTTCAAAAGGTTGATAGTGATGAAGGCTTGTCAATGCCATCCATTTATCATGATTTGTGTAGAGCTAAGCTTTCAATCAAAGCCATCCACAGCGGTGATATACGGAAATATGGACCATTTTGGAGTGTACTAGATATCCACTGGAATTCATTGTTCCACCATCCTCTACACGTGGCAGGTTACTTCCTCAATCCGTCATACCGTTATCGTCCCGATTTTTTAGCGGTATGAAAAATATTGTTATATTATTTGTATTTGCAAATTTATTGTTTTCTTTTCTGAATCTAGATGAGTATGTTTATCTCCTTGACTGTAGCATCCTGGGGTTATTCGTGGACTAAATGAATGTATTGTCCGACTAGAACCAGATAATGGAAGGAGGATTTCTATTTCAATGCAGGTATTAACTATTTAATTTTATATTTGTTTTTCACTTGTGACTGAAAAAACTTTGAACATGTCAGGTGTTCCATTTTCTCATTTCCCTCAAGTGTTTTGATGCTATTGTTTCAGATTTCTGATTTTGTTTCTGCAAGAGCTGATTTTGGAACTGATTTGGCTGTCAGTACGAGAACTGAGCTCGAACCAGGTGATAATATTAGATAGCTAAGTAACCCTCTTTTTTTTTTCAATCAATTGCACGTGTAACTGTTTAGTGGTTACCATAAATAAATAAAAAACTGTTTAGAGGTTACATATATGTAGTTCCTGTTTTACTACACCCAGGGTCACCCTCCAGGGTCTGGTTGAGCCTTGACTCAACCAGTTGCACGTAGGACTTTCTGAGGGGCCGGTGCTTGTGACCGTGGTATTAGGCTGGGGAAATCTATGATATTAAAAAAACATTTGTTCTAACTGGTGTTGCTATCGATCTTCATTGTATATGGCCAAACCTTCTCAACTGACTTTCTCTCAATGTATTATTATCTTTGTTTGTTGTTAAAATCATTTGTATTGATGATTTTCTTTCCCTTAGCTGCATGGTGGGAACAACATGGAATAAATTGCTTAGAGCTGCAACGGATAGCCATTCGCATACTAAGCCAGACGTGCTCATCTTTTGGGTGTGAGCATAATTGGAGTGCATATGATCAGATCCATAGCAAAAGGCGTAATCGTTTAGCTCAGAAAAGATTGAATGACCTTATCTATGTTCACTACAACTTGCGCCTTAGGGAACGTCAATTAAGAAGAAAGACCGATGGCTTTCTTTCGCTTGACAGTGTTCTACTAGATGGCCTACTGGATGACTGGATTGTGGAGACAGATAAACAAACCATGCAGGAAGATGAGGTGCCTTCTAAACTTCTCTCTGTTCTTACGTGTTTTTTTTTTCTTTTCTCGAGCCCTAATTTAGGTTCCACTTCCCTGATGGAAAACTTGATTGAAACCCCTGATTTTTCGGCTGTAGGAAATACTTTATAATGAAATGGAGCAATCTGAGGCAGATGAAAATGAAGTGAATGAGAATGAAGATGGAAATGCAGATGCAAAAATGGGACTTTTGGAGATGTTGAAATTGGTTGGTGTAGTTGAACCATTGGAAGTTCATTCTACAGCTGTGGTTGCTGCTACTGATGATGATGATGATGATCTCGATCTTCTTGATGATGATTTTACAGATTAGTTTAATTATTGATGCTCAGCTCACACACTGATGGGGTAGTGAATTTGAAGAACACTTTGTTTTTTCTTCGAAAACCTAATATTGATAAGAATAGTCCCTTGGAGTTTCAGGGGAGCAGTTATGGTTATGTAATTTGTTGTGTAATTTATTAATCAAAGGTAACTATTTAACCCAATTGATTCAACTTGTTGAGTAAGCTTTGTATGTTTCTATTTGGTAGACTTCTTTTGGTAGGAAAACGATGGTTAATCTGTTTTGAGTATGAACTGGCACAATTTTGATGACCATTCCAGCACGTAAACATCCATAACTGATGCATATAGATTTTTGTATTTATATGTACATAGTCATTTTATTAGTTGTTCTCTTAATATTTTCTGGTATACATCATTGTAGGTGAAGCACGAACTGATGAGCTTTGAGGGCTAGTGCATGGTGGTAGTCATGGTTTATATTACTGGTTCTCTCTTTTTTAATAAGCTAGTTACAAAAGTTTTTAGAGTTCTTGCATATACATCACAGGGGTACTACTCAGTTTATGTATTTCTCTTCAAATTACCTTTCTTATATTTTTCTTTGTTTGATCATTTTGACTAACATCTCCCCCTCACTGAAGCCTTTCTTCAGGATTTACAAGTCAGTATTGGGAGTTTGCGAACGATGACAAGAATGTGAAAAATCCTACTTAAGCAGATTATATATTGGATATACTCCAATGAGGTTAAAGTAATAATTTGAGCATAGAAATAACTAATCTTAATTTTGTGCCTGAATATTTCACTTTCTTGGTCACTACAGGTACAATACCGGAAGCTTCAGCCCCAGGTAAGGTTTCTTTTTTATGTATGTGTATTTCAATGTTTTTTGGTTATGTTTCACCATCCAGTCAACGTATTTCTTGAGTAACAGATTATGCACGAGTTGTAAGAACGGGTGTTCCAAGGGTTTACGGAGGAAGAAGCAATCATGCCTGGGTCAAAGCTCCATTTCTTATTCTCATTTTGGGAACAGTTTCACTCGGAGGCTTAAATGCTGCAAGGTGAATAACAGCCCCGACTCCCAAGTGTAGTCACCTTAAGATCGTACTCCATTTTTATGGATTTATATACATTTTTGTGGTTCTCTCTCAGGGCATATCAAAGGCAAAAGGATGCTTATCCTTCTCACAATCCATTTCTTCCTTGATCCATAACTGCCAGGTGTGTGTGTGTGTGTGTGTGGAATTGTTACCTCATTGTCTATCTAAAGCTTTCCATGCTGTGCATAGTCCATGTAAATGTATCTGTCATTTGTGTCAAAACTTATTGGGTGATATTGTCCAGACTACCAATTATCAAGGGAGGCCTTCAGTCAATAAATATTTATCCCTTAATTTTGTTGCCGACCTGAAATGTTTATTATATTAAGTTCTGGCTTGCGTGGTGCTTTATTTGGGTCAAGCCCAGTATGTAGTGTGTAGAACTTCACGAAACTCTCTCTTTTCTCGTGAAGGATTGAACAAACTCAGAGAAAGGCAGATATGTATTATGTGTCAGAAGGTTCAAATTCCTAGTGGTAATACCATAGGCCCTGGAATCAAAGCCAACTCCTTTGCCCTCTTACCTGTTAAAAAAGAGGAGATACTTCTACATCCAGAAAACGAATGGCCGTGGAATCTGGAATTTTTTTTTTTTGATTTTTTATATTAATTCCCTGACTGAGATGATCATCTTTCCGGGCCATCGTTAAGGTGCTCCATGATTGATGTTGACAGATAACCCAATCCAAGTGGAATTAGCATTCCTTTGGAATGCATGAGATAATAGCAACACATTTACATTGAGGTTTCCCTTGAGTGAGTTGAATTCAGACACTAACACCTTATTCAAACAAATATGACAATCCAACAAGAACATGGAAAATGGTTCAAGGAGATAAATAAAGTCCACAAAAGTAGATGGGTGGGTTGGTAGAACAATTAAGGTACAACATGAGGTACTTTTTGAGTAGAGTGTATATTGAATGACTTGTTGGAAGATGTGGTGCATCTCCAAACCTTCTGTTGGGGACTCATGTGATCGATAGTTGCCCAATTGGTAGGATCAATGTCTCTGTCTTAATTGATCATTAATAATGGATTCTATCTAAAAGAAAATTGGAAATTCGTGGATCAACTCTATTTGATTGAGATCATTACATTTGGATTCATGGTTTTAGATCTCATCCGAGACGGGCCAGTCAACCAGGATTTGGTAGATTTTGATGAAAATGATTAAAACATGATTTTATGATTAAATATTTTCCAATCTGTCTTATTTCATTAAAAAAATTATAATTATTTTCATTTAAATACAAAATTGTAGACAATGTTCTAGACAGTTTTGTCTTATACGGCTAAAAAGTTGTTTTGTCTTATACGGCTAAAAAGTTTTGGAATTGCCTGGTCTTTTGTGAGGATGATCTCTATGGTGATTATATCATCCTCACAAAATATCAGCTCATTCTAAAACTTTTAATCCCAAGAAAAGTGGTTACAAACTAATGGTAAAAAAAAAAAAATTGACGTTTCATAATTCTTTAACTTATAAATTAGGGTTAGAAATTTTAGAATTAGCTAATTTTTTTTGTAAAGATGATTTTCTCATCATATAGATCATCTTAAAAAAATTCGGGTCTTTTTAAAACTTTTAACCCATATAAGACAAAACGATTTGTCTAGAATTTTCTCTCTTAAATCTGACACTTAAAATATATATATAAATAAATAATGATAAATTGAGTTAAATGGTTTGACTCATCTGAGACAACTCGGTCTCGTCCATAGATGAGGCAAGACGTCAAACTAAGTTTTGAAATCATGTTTGGATTGGTTATGACTTGTTTCCGCAATTATACCTAATTTGTTGTTGTAAGCTTGGAGAATTATTGGCACACCAAGTTCACATCAAGTATTTTTTATTTTTATTTGTTCTCATTTTTTTATTTTGTACTTTTTGATCATCTCCTTCAAGGGTTGCTTAAATAAAATAAAATAAAAATAGAATTATTAATAAATAGATGGCCAGAGTCAACTTTCTTTCAATATGTTGAATTCATCTCAATTGACTTCATCACCTATAAAAAAAAAAAAAAAAAAAAAAAAAAAAAAAAAAATTGAAATTATTCCAATGTTTTCAAGTAGGTAAAATATTATTTGCCTAAGATATATGAAAATGACTATGTGATTTAATTATCACATATGATTTGATCCAGTTGATCATAAAAACAAGATGGATAACTAATGATATATAGTATTTAGTCCTCGCAGAATATTAATTTGCATTCCAGATTGAATTGAGTCACACTAAAAGCGCACAACGCCTTTCTAGGGGAGAAGGACTAGTTAAAATGACATGAGGAGGCTACAAATAGGAGCAGAGACACTTTGTAGTTTCTACCGCAAAAAGAGAAATATTCTCCTATTATTATTTATTATACTAAAAGCTGTTTTGTTCTGCTGGGTTGGGTGGGGTTGGGTCCCAACTTGTTCACATGGTCGCGTACAGCGCAGTCCACCCCACATCACGCCTTATTAAATGCCAATCATTCTTTTCAATAATCCCTTGCTAACGTACGCAGGAAGCTAATGGTGCTTATCCCTTGCAATTCAACTTAACAAAATCTCGGCTAAACGAGATATGACCATCAATAAACATGGCATCGCTATTCGCGACTTTTGTGGCTTTATGTAGGTTATGGGCCCCCCATTAATTCATCTGATAAGATCAAAAATCACCTTAAATTTATTTTATATCACATGGCCATGATCAAAGTAGAACATTTAGCTGGGACACTCGTCAAATTGTTGGTCATCATTTCTTATACATAATGTGGTAGCAGGAGAAAGTTAAACCACTTTCGAGGTTGTTGATAGTTGTTCAAGTTGACATTGATCCGTTGAAATACTTAATATTTGAGGCCTTGAGATGAAAATGATAATGGATAAATTCTCACAAAGTATCATGTGATTCCTATTAAGGATTATCAGGCAAATGATAAGATAGGATGTGACATTATTCTATTTTGACATGGCAAGAGTGAGGCACAATTTGCAAATGAAGCATTCTTTAGACATGTATTTGATCAAAATAACGATCCTAATTATGTAAAATTAAAATTAAATGAGGATCAAAAATGAAAAAACTTAAAAAAACAAATCTCATGTCATTGATGTACAAACACTCCCATTAACTATTTTTATCTTTCTTTGACACTTCAAAGCTCTATTCACTGTATTTAAATGGTATATTGTAATGGGAGTTAGATTAGTGAGCTTAGGGATCAAATAGAATTATTTATAATCGATGCTCTCCATCAAAACTTCAGTACAAGTTGCTACTGTAGCACATTCTTAGATAGTCATTGATGACGTTCCTTAACCTTAGAAAACGTGAAGACGAGTTACTAAGTCGTAGGCTACAATCTAATCACTCTCGAGAGTATAGGAAATCGACCAGACAGGACAGTTACTCAAGACACATGCGTGTATGTGGCCAAAACTAACATTAACATCTCTATGATTGATACAATCAACACAATAAAGAGTTTCAAGGATATAAATAGATAGGTAAATATATAAGATTGATACTATTCAAGATGAAATTATACTAAATTTGCAACAAACTTAATCATTGAAGTGTACTCACATGCGTGAACAAAACTCCAAGCAAAATTACTCCAAAAGGAAAATCAATAACTAACATCGAACAAGATTAAAGGAGCCCACATATACCCAAGTTTCTTAACCATAGTGATTGATGCATGTTAAGGAATAGAATCATCATCGATTTAATGGCCGATCATTGAAGGGAGGGGATCCTCCATAGCCCATTTCTCTTGTGGTTTTGTTGTAATTCTTGTTTTATAATCCATAAATTACTACATTCAAGGAAAATAACAACACAGCCCTCTTCGATTCACGGTTTAGATCAGATTTTTTTTAAAAAAATTATACAAAAAAAAAAAAATCTTTTTTGACCTTAATCAAGTGTTTGAAAATGGACGGTCACTATATTCTTATATTAATCAATTGAATGCAATCATCTTAATGATGAGGCACACCCACAAACGTTGAAATGAGCTACTGAGGGCTACAGGAGATTAGCGCTACAGAGGATCTGCTCCAATCATTGAACGATATAATCATTTTTAGTTTGTTGCATTTCTTGAATGATCGATAAATTGGAGTTCGTAATTTATCGCGATATTATGGTAGCTGCGTATTATATATCGTCCGACGAATCTCTGGCTTCGTGCACCCTCGGCTCATTTTAGATTCCTTACACATTCCCACTAAACGGTTTCTTTTTAAAAAAAAAATTCAAGACAACCAATTCATCATATAAATCGAATCTTATTACGAATTTGCCCTTCTTTTCATCATTTCCCACCAAGGCACCAAATCCTCCAAAAGCCCTAAGAGCCTGAAATTCCTCTCCTCCCCAAACCATCTCCGCTTTCTCTTACAGAATTATATTTTTACGATTAGGGATTTTTTGTTCTTTCGAAGCTTCATTAAGATCTATTGGAGTTAAAGATCACTGTCAAATGATGGTGTAAGCTCTGAAGATCTGTTGCCGGGTTTGGAGATCCGGCTAACCATGGCGTACGAAATGGAGATGAGTCCTCAGTTGGAGCAGATCGATGGAGAAATTCAAGACAATTTTCGAGCTCTCAAGTAAGATTACCACGATTTGATTTAGATTTGAAGTTCTGTAATTTGTTTTTTCCTCTTTTGTCCCGATTGATTTAGTTTTGATGTTTATTGTTCTGAATCTGAATCCAGTGATATGAAATGACTTATAAATGCGTATGGATTTCTGGAATTTTCATTAACTTTGTATAGTGGAATCTATAGGTTTTTCTTGCATGTTTTAATTAATTTATAATGTTCAAATTACGCTAAAAATGAGTTA
The DNA here is from genome assembly GCF_017979445.1 of Akebia trifoliata. NCBI lineage: Eukaryota > Viridiplantae > Streptophyta > Magnoliopsida > Ranunculales > Lardizabalaceae > Akebia > Akebia trifoliata. The sequence continues at coordinate 14,605,111 of NC_141382.1, read as the reverse complement.
TTTTATAAATTTTATTGTTCAGATGTAAACCTAGGCTACCAGCATTCTCATTGAAGACATAAGAGGTTATGTATTTATGTATCAGAATATAGGATCACAGTTTAAGGAGACTTCATGGCACAGATTTGGAGTTATGAAATATCCACATTGAGATGTTGAGGTATTAGGGGCTTAGATGTTTTTCCTTTACCCAAGCAAGTATATGGTTACAAGTCAAGCATTAATGTGTATTAGACAGTGCTATGTATTACTAGTTCTCCAGATGCAGGTTCAATCAAACATTACTGAAAAAGAAGATGCTGCCTTATGATCAAAGGTTGGGACCTAACCTTTTATGGAATAAGTTGGGGTCATTAGATATTTGTGGTGGGAATGCCATAACTAAAGTAAGGGTTGAGCTACACATCTATGCAATAGTATACATGATGCTTAGTTTGCTAATGCGGCCATTACTCTAAGTACCGAATTTTCTGATGGGTATTCTTTGGGATGATAACAACTAACGAAGAGAGGTTGGTATGTCCCAAGAGTAATTTTTTCAGCTAGAGAAGGGAAACTATCCAAGTTTAGTTACCCAAAGAAAGGAAACTATTATATATAGTGATTTGGGACATTTTTGTGGATCGAGTGAGTGGTTGAGTGGATATGTGCAAAAGAAAACCACATTATTTAGACTTATAGTTATTTGATTAAAGCTACTTGTTGACTAATATAGTTACGGCATATTCAACGAAGGCCAGTTACAACTCATTTAAAAAAAAATATTCAAGTTGAAGGTCCTAAAAGAGCAAGAGGGAAACCCAAAAGAGTGTGGATGGAGATAGTGAAAGAAAATAAAACTCATTGTCAATGACAAAAGAGTTGGCTTAGGAAATTTCATTTAACCAACCCCAAAGAAAGAAAACTATTATATATAGTGATTTGGGACGTTTTTGTGGATCGAGTGAGTGGTTGAGTGGATATGCGCAAAATAAAACCACATTATTTAGACTTATAGTTATTTGATTAAAGCTACTTGTTGACTAAGATAGTTACGGCATATTCAACGAAGGCCAGTTACAACTCATTTTAGAAAAAAAATATTCAAGTTGAAGGTCCTAAAAGAACAAGAGGGAAACCCAAAAGAGTGTGGATGGAGATAGTGAAAGAAAATAAAACTCATTGTCAATGACAAAAGAGTTGGCTTAGGAAATTTCATTTAACCAACCCCAAATCTTTTGTTTCCTGAGAAGGGAGATTATTTGGACCTCCAAATTTAATGGTTTGGAAACTTTCAATATGATCTTGTTTTATTCATTTGATGAGACATTGGGATTGTGAAACCAAATCATGTGATGTTGTTGTTGATAGACAGAGAAGGGAGGGTATTTGGACCTCCAAATCCAATTATTTGGTAGCTTTCAATGTGATCTCGTTTTGTTCATTTGGTGAGGTTTTAGGGTTTGTGAAACGAAATCATGAAGAATAAAATTGGGTGGAGCGGTATGTGCAGGAAACCCTGGTAGAATTTCATTCTTGATGTTGAGCCATCTAGAAATGGGTTGCTCATTAGGGGTTGTTCAAGAAACCATTGCTTATCTGAGCACCTTGCTGTGATTATGGCCTATGGGTTCTTCACATGGATGAACATAGACATTCCTCCATCCCCCAAAAGGAAAAAAAATGCCGTTCTTCAATATGCACATCTTTTGCATATCCGCTTTTACTAAACTGCCTATTTTCTTGTTTGAACTCTTGAAATGAAACATTATTTTTTTGGCTATGGAAATTGCATCCGATCTTTAATGATCAAACATGTTGCAGTGCCAATAATAATGCTTTTATAGTATAATGACATTTACCAAAGAGAAGGCTCTGATGGTTATGTAATAATAATGCAGGGGGCTATCTCAGCCTCCCCTTCTTCTTTTCTTCATTAATATAATTTATAATTATAAAAAAAAAAAAAAAAATAACGGCATTTACTTCTTTTCTCTTTCACAGAAATGGCTTCCAGAAGCTGGATAAGATTAAAGACCCCAATAGACAAAGTAAACAATTGGAGGAACTTACAGGGAAGATGAGGGAGTGTAAGCGGTGCGTTTGATCAACTTCATGAGCCTTCTCATTTCTTTATTACAATTTTATCCATACTGGTTTGTGGTTTCAAAATTACAATATTTCACCATGTATGGGTAGATAATTTATGTTTCCATGTGGAGAATATTGTAATTTGATTGGAGAATGAAGTGAACATTTTGTTCTCTTCCATTGGAAACCATTTTGGAAGATATTTCTTGGAGTATCTTTGTTTTGTAGATTGTGAGAAATCTATGCATCATCATCTGTATCAAAATTTTATTATAGGTTGATCAAAGAGTTTGATCGTGAAATTAAAGACGAGGAAAGTGGAAATCCTCCTGAGGTCAATAAGCAACTCAATGAAAGAAAACAATCCCTGGTTAGTTGTTTGGAATTATTTTAATTTTCTATGTGCTATCATTTTATTCTATTAACTTAATTATCCTTCATATTCATATCTTGGTAGTTTTCTGCTAAATTATGTGGTAATTGATTTAGATAATAAACTGTATTGCTGCAGATCAAAGAGTTGAATTCGTATGTGGCCTTGAGAAAAACGTAAGTTAGTTTCACTAATTTAATTATCTTATCTTAAACATCAACAGGTAATTATCTGCTTTCTAGAGTCCAAGAGTCTGTTGAAACTGGTGCTGTTGTTGATACATGAATTTCACAGAAATTTGAAAGTGGAAACTTTTAAAATCTATAGTTCTTTACACCATACATTATTCATAATAAATACACCATACATTATGCGTAATTACTTATTTTCTTTTATTTTTAAATAAAAATAATTTATAGACATGAAATTTTTCAGTAATGTTTCATATGGAATGAAAATGTTTAGTATATATTGTAGAAGTATATTTTATACGAAGAATGTAAGATGGTCAAGCTGACCATCAAAAAGAAAAAGCGTAAAAAAAAAAAAAAAAAAGAAACAAAAGACCTTGAACCAGCTTTATCATGCTTGTAAGCTTAAGTCATTACTTTTTAATTGGTAATCTTTTATAGGTGGCTAGAGAAAAGCATTCTGGTTTATTACTTCATCTAAACGAAGCTCATTCTATCTTATGAATTAATTGGATGGTTATGCGTAGTGTAGTGAATAATGTTATGTAGCACATAGGTGATAGGGCATCTTCAGACTAGGTGAAGCCTAAGAGAAAATTTATTGTATTTATTTCATAAGAATTAAATAATTGAGGATAATGCACAACAAAGTTAAAGGGGAAAAAAGCACATATAGCCAAAGCTTATATAGCAGCCAAAAAGGATTATAGCAACAAAGTTAAAGGATTATATAACTTGATCGTCAATTACTATGAAAAAATACTTCTTTTGTTGAATGTTCTAAGAAAAGCAGATATTTATACATAAATAAAACTCATTACTATTTTTTTTTGGACCATGATAATAAATAAAGCAAATGAAATATTGCAAAAGACTTGAGAGAATAGGGGAAAGAGAGCATCATTTCTGTGTTGCACAGATACAACCTGTCTCCTAAGACAGAGATAGGGAAAGGATTGTTCTTTTGTTGCACAAACATGTTTAAGAAGAAGGAGATTGGGGGAAAAAGGGGGGGGGGGGGGGGGGGGGGGGTGCGTATCTATGTTGCACAGACAACCAATCTCCAAGAAACGGATGGAGATGGTAGGGGGGATTGTATCTATATTGCATGGTCAACCCATCTCTAACAAATGAAGGGGAGAATAGCATGGAGTTCCTCCTAAAAATAGAAGAATGTTACCTTAGCTTGGGCTTCAATACTTAATATCTGCATTCAGTAAATTTACACTTACAAAAGAACAACAAAAAACAAACCTATGGGACTATTTTTCTTCATGTTGTAAGAGGTAAGAGGTTTATTTATGTGTAGAGGATACACTATATTAAATTTCACACAATGCTTAGGTTGATGCTTAAACTTCCAGTGCTTCAGGACCTTGGCGTGCCTTAGTGAGCCCCTGGTGATTAGGGTTCATCTCAGGACTAGCTTAAGCACTAGGAGTCTTGGCTAGGTTAGGCAAGTCTCATAATCTTAATAACAATGGTTACACGTTGTTGCTTATCAGAAAAAAAGAAAAAAGCAATGGTTACAGATTGTCTTTGAGTTGTATTTGCTTCTTTACTTGGCCTTATTTAACCTGTATTTGAAGAACTCCTGCTTTGATTTCTCTCCGTATCTCGAAGATCCCCTGTTGAAGTTGTGGCAATGCAGATATATGAGTAGCCTCGGTGATAAAAGAGTTGAACTCTTCGATATGGGAGCAGGAGGTAGTGATCCTACAGCCGAGGACAATGTTCAAATGGCATCATGTGAGATTTGATCTCTCATCTATATTTTCTTCATTTATCTGAGGGGGAAAGTAAATAAATATCTATTTCTTCATATGCCAGTTTTGGTAGTGGGTATATGTTTACCTGGTGATATTTACTTCTTTCCCATCATCTTCAGAGGGCATCATCACATTCATATATATTTGATTATGTTTATTCTTTTTAGTCATTGTTTATCTCCTTGATTCTACTCTACATTTGATTTAATACCACATTCACCAGAAGAAGTAGAAAGCCAGCCATGGGCTTTGTTCAAGTAGTGAAAGTAATCTACATCGTGTATCCCTTGATATAATTCCATTATACTCATTCACATGTGTACATATGTAATTATATTTGTTTGCATTGGATCAGAGTTCAAAAATAAATGCTTTTAGGGTCTGTTTCGATCACAGTTGATGCACCTTCTTTTTTTTCTGGTGGTAACAGTTTCTTAAAGAGAGATTTTACCAGGCAGACCTTTTATTACAAAATCTCTCCCTTACTTTATCATGTTTGTTACTCAACAAACCTTGAAGTGGGACCCACATCTTTTGAAAAGATTAAATACTAGTAATACCTCTAGTTCTTTAAATTATTAACTGTTATATCCTCATCTCCTCTCAACATATATTCTATCCAAACCAGGGTATTATAGGTATTTAATCATTTTAAAAAGATGCGAGTCCCACTCCAAAGTTTATTAAGTAAGAAAAACACTTTCCTTACTAAGTTAGTAAGCAAAGTTTCATGACAGCATTAATTTGTGGCAAAAAGTGTGGGTCCCACTCCAAAGTTTGTTAAGTAAGAAAAATACTTTCCTTATAAGTTAGTAAGGAAAGTTTCATAACCACATCAATTTATGGCATCCAAAAACATGATCTGATGCCACAGGGTTGTAGAGGACAAAATTCTAAGAACTTTGAAAAAAAATTCAAAAAAGAATTAATTTTCACCGTTGAATTGTAATTTTAAATTTGGGTGTTCGGTAGCCATCCATTTTCAACATCTAGGATCAAGTTCAAAAATGTTTTTTTGTTTTTGTTGAATCTGAGTTTTTCCATGAAATCTAGAAGCCTGTGATCTTGGATTGCCAATGTGAGAATCCATGTGGGCCCAACAATCCTTAGTAAGATTTAAAATCTTACTAACTTAGTAAGGTTAGCCTGGTTGGTAAAGTAAGGTCTGCTGAGTAACAAAGTTGATAAAGTATGGAGTTTTTGAAATAAAAATGTAACAGATAGGTCTGCCCGGTAAATCTCTCGTTCTTAAATTGTATGCACTTCAAGGAGAAAATGGACAAAACTGGTTGTTATTAAGTAACAAGGCCTACTTTTTTTTTAAATTCTTTTTGGAACTCTCAATAATTAACTAAATGGGAATTTGAATGTATGCACTTTAATTAGAAAATTGGCTAAACTGGTTATTAAGTAACAAGACCTATTTTTTTAATTTCTTTTTGATACTCTCAATATTTAATTAAATGGGAATTTGAATTTCAATGGGATTCAATTTTGTTTATAAAAAAAAAAAAAATTGGAGTGGGATGCAGATGACTCTTAGTTTTAGCCGCATTCTCATGGTAATTGACCGTGGTTGTCCTGTAGCAATGTCCAATCAAGAGCTTATTGATGCTGGGAAAAAGAAGATGGACGAGACTGATCAGACTATCGAACGCTCAAAACAAGTACCTAGTTTTCCTTTATGCTTTCTTAATATTCTGCTGTGACTGTTGTATCCTCACCTTGAAGATCGATGCTAGGTTGTGGAGAAAACAATTGAGGTGGGATCTCAGACTGCAGTAACCTTGAAGGGTCAGGTGAGTAGGCATCATAAATACCCAGCCATTGATTAAAATAAAAGCTAGTGAAGTAGTCTGCATAGCCCTTTCCTCTGGCCTCCTCATGCTTCGGTCTTTCACATGGCTTATTTGACTTAAATATCTTGCAGACTGAACAAATGGGGCGCATTGTTAATGAGCTGGACACGATTCAGTTCTCAATCAAGAAGGCTTCCCAGTTGGTGAAGGAGATTGGTAGGCAGGTTGGTTCATTTTTCCCCATTTTGGAACATTATTCTCTTATTATTGTCATTTTTAGTTCTGAAATATATATTGCCAAATCCCTTTTCAGGTGGCTACTGATAAATGTATCATGCTATTTCTGTTTTTTATTGTTTGTGGTGTAATAGCCATCATCATTGTCAAGGTACTCTCTGTCTCTTCTCAACATCAAAACCTTGTGACATCTTTTAGATATTTTCAAGTAACAAAACAAAAAATGAATTTCCTCCTGGGAAATGTTACCTTGGCACTTCTACTTTTGGAATTTTCGCCATGCCAGCAATTGGACACTTGTAAACGTGGCACGACATTTATTGACATGTAAAAAAAAATCATATTATAGCATCAAAGTTTGTCTCATTTCCATTTATGGTGAAATGAAGTATCTCTTTAGGGGAAAAAAGTATGTTTATATTATAATGAATAATTTAAATTATTTAACTTATAAAAAAATGAATAATTCAAATTAGGTGATAACATACACATTTACTTTTCATCTGTTTGTGAGTAGGTTTTCCAATCCTCTCTCTAAGATTTTCTTAGTTTGTTTCGTTAAAATCATGGTTCAAATCTATGATATCAACCGTTTTTCTCATCTCCTTCGTTTTGTCTTCTCCTTTATTTATTTTTTATTTTTTATGGGAGTAATATGTGTCTTCATGGAAGCATTATTCTTAAAACAATTTTTGAATTGGTTTCGTCCAATTTTTATTCTCTCTCTAGTATTTTGTATGGCTGTCTCCTTATTCGAATTTTCTGAAGTTGGCTTGCCAAACACATACAGAGACCTTAACACTTGGCACCCAGACCATTTGTCTAGGTAACTGCTTGTGGGATATTTGATTTTATATGAAAAATTAGTGCTTTTATTTACAGAAATACCGTAAGAGAATTGAGACTGAGATAGTGTAGAAGAGTACATGACACCATCATACCCTGGTTTGGTCTTCTGTTGTACCATACCCATGGCTTAGTCCATATGCACTTCCATGGGTGGTCAAAGATAAGAAAAGTCCTTGATTTGCATCATCATTACATGCCATGAAAACTGCATCAATCTTATGGTCAGTAGTCTTTTTAGAAACACAAATTCTATCACATGCATCCTACATGTCACCTACTAACATGCAGGTATGAATTTGTGCATGTTTAACCCCACTTCTAACAGCTATTTGTATCTTTTTAGATCGTGAACCCAAACAATAAAGACATCAAAGACATCCCTGGATTGGCACCTCCTGCCCCATCGAGGAGGTTATTGTCTACACCGGCTATGGATCTCTTCAACTAGTGTTTCCATATCAAAGGAAGCGTGATGTTAGTGTGATCCATGAAAGAGTACAGTGAAGTAGGCGTGATGATGCTGTTTGTTTGCATCTGGCAGGGTTTTTCTGCTTACATCGATCTTGTTTGCTGAGATGTGCATATCCTGATTGATTATTCTTTGTGTAAATCAGATTTTTGAGGTTTTCTCATCTCTCTTTTGGTTGTATTGATTGTGATGGCTGTCATTGTAAACCTCCCAAGACTCTAGTTGTGCTATATACATAAATATATATTCATCAATAGCTGCTGCTGATCATTATTATTTAAATGCATGACAAATACACTGACTGCTTCAAGGAGAAATGTGAACCTTTCATGCATTAATACGCGAAAAGAACTTGTGTGTAAGGGTTTTGCTCGTAAATTTCCTTCTCCAAAATTTTTATAGATGATACCTGAACACCCGGTATCGTGCACACAGCGCAGTCCTTACTATGGTTTTCAATTTGGCTATCATGCACTTTAGTAGTGGCCTTGAACATTTTCAATTGCTTTGATTATAATGATAACTATGATTTGGCCTAGGGTCACCCAACTCGCTAAAAAGGAACCAAACCAGTTCGCATTATGGCTTGTTAGAGGTAGTAAATTTATCGAATTCTATTTCATGTAAAGATTTTTAAATCCCTCCCACATTTTGATATTATTTAAGATATCTCCCTACAATTTCAAACTAATAAAATACCCCTTTGACCTCTATCTTTACTATTATACTAGTGAAAAATGACCAAATACTCTCATGTTCAAGAGAAGTGCCACTCAGCTAAGTGGTAAGATGTGTGAAAAGTTATTCCCACATCCTAGGTTCAAACCCCCATTGAACCCCTACTTCTTCACTTATTAAGAAAAAAAACCCTCATATCCAACATATAAATAAATAAATAAAATTGATTTTTTTTTCTTCTCAAAATTTGCTACCGTACTTAATACTTCAACGTTCAAATGTCATCTCTGTCAACGCCTATTGTAAGAATAAAAAAAATCACTCTTTTGGGATTGGAAAAAGTGCCAAATCTAGGCATTTGGGTCTGGTTCAACCCAATCCATGCCTCAACCTATTCGGCCATAAGGGGATCCAACGCATTATTCCATCATATGGTGGATCGGCCTCCAAAGGAGTCTCTATCCCTTTAATCGTTTCCATAAGGTGGTTTGGCTTCCTTGACAGCCGACCCCTTCACTCGTTGTACCATAAGGTAGTTCAGTCTCCTCAAGGAGCCAACATCTTGTAATTTTCATCTCAAGGAGGTTCGGCCCCCTCAAGGACTTGACCTCTTGTTATTTTCATCCAAAGGAGGTTCGGCCTCCCAAAGGAACTAACCCCTTGCTTTTCCATCCGAATGAGGTTTGGCCTCCTCAAGAAATCGACCCTTTGCTATTTTCATCTGACCCTTCTTTGAAACACTAAAGTGATTTGACTAAGTTTTGTTAGCAGCAATAGCTATTACTACTGCTACTTCTTCTTCTTTTCCTCATGCTTACTAGTTGATGTTACTATTTCCTCTTCTTTTCCTATTTCGGCTTAGTAGATAATAGAACTACTTCTTCTTCTCTTACTCTTGTTCAGTAGTTGATATTACTATTACTACTACTACTTTTGGGAATTACTCTAATAAGATTGATGTACTAAAGGAATTGTGTGAAGCTATCCGAGTAGCAACATAGCTAGTTATCATTAAGTTATTCAAGTAATAAAAGTCATTACAGTATGCTCTACCACCAAGGTAAAACACAAATGGTACTCGACAAAGTTGCAGACACATAACTCTATTGAGTCAACTCAAAGAATTGAATACTCATCGAGTTGGAGCAGTTATATATTTAAAATCACTCCTCATGTAGGTTATAAGAACTATGAGGAATGGATCTTCATTATCATCAAAGCATCATGGGCTTTTATTATCATAAATACTAGAAAACTTGGGTGAGTAGTTACAACTAAGTTTACTATCTCTTTTAATGAGTCCAATCTATAAATAGTAAGTGTGCACACTGGATCGGATAAATCCGAGAACCAAACCAATCCGAAGCCTTTTTGAACTGGATTGGTTCAGATTGAGCATGATTTGGTTTGGATACGGATTGTAAAAAAAACCGATTGATTTGGTTTGATTTCGGATTAGGGGTATAATAGAACCGAACCAATCCGAGAACCGAATCAATTTATATATAATATATATTTAAAAATAAAATATAATCTTAAAAGACAATAAGTAGAAACATTCAAACAATACTCAAAGTCTCAAACCTTTTTTTTTAATTTTTTTTCATCTATTCTCTCTTCAAGTTCTTTGAAAAAAACCTAGCCGTTCATTTCCCTCACCTCGCCATTCGCCACCTCCTCAAAAAACAAAGAGGTAACCAATCTCTCTCTCTTTCTCTATCTCTCTCTATCTCTCTCTCTCTCTCCCTCTCTCTCTCAATTGTGTTAATGTGTTACGAAGAGGTAACTCTTTCTTTTGTCTTTGCATATACTCCTTATATCTCTTACAAAAATTCATTTCCTCTGTTTTTTTCTAACAAAACCTCAAAAAATGTACACAAATATCTCTCACAACTCTCAAAAAATGGATCTACCTATTTATGGAAAAATTTTCTCAAAGAATTTGATTCTTTGTTTTTTTCACAAGAACCTTTAAGGATTTTGTATTTTTTCTCAGATTACTATAGAGATGTCTATCTATTCTGATTTTTTTTTCTTTCCATAAAAAATTTGCGACTCTGTAGACACCCTATTTTTGCACTCGCCTGATTAATCAACTCGTCAACCTGATTGCAACGGTTCCCAATTATGGATGATTATTCCAATGCTATATTTTGTTGCTATATATGTTTTAGAAATTCAGATGAGGTATCTCAAACTAATAAAATTATAGAAACCATGCTACGCTAGGAAAATATAACCCCAAAAACATAGAAATCATCATTTTTCAGATAAAAAGAAGCTTCACGATAAAAACCACTAAAAAATGGTCAAATTACCAAATACCCCTAATCTCAAAACATCCCTAGAGCCTACATTATACTTAGGAAAATCCTTTCAAATACATAAAATAACAAATTGAAACTAAATAAATCAGTTCGCCAATTTTCACAAAATTTGACAAAATTACGAAAATGCCCCCCTAAAGTTCACGACCATTTCGCACAAAATTTTTTATAAATGAAAAAAACCGATAATTCCATCGAATTTCTTATGAAAAATTGATTCCAAAACATCTTAGAACATTAAAACACGACTTAAAACGGTAATTTTACAATTTTAATAATTAAATTTTTTGAAATTAATAATTAAAACATTAATTAATGTAAAGTAAGTTTAATGTCAAAATTAAAGTCAATCAAGTAAGACTAAAGTCAAAATCTTAAAGTCAATCAAGTAAGACTAAAGTCAAAAAATTAAAGTCAATCAAGTAAGACTAAAAGTCAAAACCCTAATAGAATTCTAATTAAATAATAACTCTATTTAAAACAATTCTAATTAAAATATAACTCTATCTAAAATAATTCTAATCAAATACTAACTCTCCCTAAAACAATTCTAATTAAACATTAACTCTATCAAAACAAGCACTAAAAAAAAATCTATAAATAGGGGTCTCTACAACCTATTTTTGTATGAAAAAATAAACCCTAGAAAAAGTAGGTCAAAAAACTTCCCTAGCCTCCCATAAACCCTAATTTTGAAACCCCAACTCCTTACTTAACATCCATACCCCAATTTTAGCTCAAAAAACATCCAAAAATCCTTCTAAAACATCAAAAAATCTATAAAAAAAATCAGAAAACTCACAGATTTAAGAAGAAGATACCTCAACTTGGAGATCCGAAATCAGATCTGGCAACAGAACGAAGTGAGGAGTATTGTACAAGGAGTTGTTCTATCAGATCTGAAGGAATAAAACCGTTGCATTCAGAAAAGGTGACTATTTTTTATTTATTTATTATTATTTAGGTCTTGTTAGCAATGTAGTTTTATTTGGGAATTAGTAGAGACTAGTGTTTGCCGGGCGGGGTTAGTACCTAACACCTTCCAACTCTATAGCGTGATCCCCGGACCTGTATTTTTCTTTCGTAGATTAGTATTATTTGTTTTTTTAAAGTCAGTATTCGGTTCCTAGACCATAATAACTAGGTGGCGACTCCCAAACTTCGAAAATAAAAAAGCGGACCCGCGCACCCCGATGATCGAGAGGGCTTTCAGTGGCAACTCCACTGGGGATTATTGAGGATCAAACTTGAAAAGTCCCAAGTATGGGAAGCATTGCCAGTAAGACCTTTTATTTTAATTTATTTTTAGTTATTTGTTTATCTGTTTTTTTTGTTTTTTTTTATCATTCTTTTTTACTTAATTATTGATTATTTGTTTAGATTCCGAATACTTTGGCACAATTTTATGGTTTAATCTAGGATCATCCGGACTGACCCTAAATAATGCAGGATGTCAAGATGATAATATTGTGAAAAAAATGGTTATTGAACCATTTTCATTATTTGGTTTATTTTATATTTTTGGGTTGCATTATTATTATTATTATTTTTTTGGTATTATTTGGATTGATTTTGGGTATGTCATTTTGGAATATCGCTTTTTATGATTCAATATAGGATCATTTTGGGATGACTCTAAATAATGAAAGATTCAAATTGACATAAATTGATGATGGAATGATGGTGGTTGGGATGAGAGTTATGATTTTTTTTTTTAAAGAAAAAATCTTGGATGAATTTTTTTTAGTGCATTACTAGGCATATGCGGCGAGTTGTGAAAATAAATTATTTGTGAGTAATGCGCTAATAAACAAAAAAAATACATTTTTTTAATGTTTTTCGTGATGATGAGAGAATTCCAAGAAAAAAATCAGAAAAAAATCGTTAAAAAAAAAAAAAAAATTTACGTGTGGTGTGTCATTAGCAGAAATCCGTTTATGTTGTTTTTTTTATCTCCTCCTCCAATGGAAAAAAACGAAAAAGAGCAAATAAAAAAAACGTCATCTCTCTCTCTATCTCTCTCTTTAGCGATGGACATAAGATGCTTGCTTGCGAGGAATTCAACAAAAAATCACATGTATTCGATTGGGAATTGTTTGTAATAAATTCAAGTCGATTGATGTTGGTGCTGGTTTTCTTGGCAGAACATAACGAAAATACCCTCTTTTTCATTCCCTGATTTCTCTCACAAGGAAGAGAAAATCAAAGAAAAGAAAGTTGTATGATTCGAGTTGTGTAACATATGTTGTGGCAGCCACATATGAAAAAAATATGAGCTGTGTGTTGCTGGCAGCAACCAAAAATACCAACAAAAAAAAGGGAGATTTGAGTTGCCTATGGGCAGCAATGTTTCTTATGCAGGTATGTTGACCATGACTAAGGAAGGAATGTTTTTTTTTTTTTATATATAAAAAAAAAAAAACAGCAAAGAGTGTTGTTAAGCAACAACAAGAATGGTTATAAAAAAAAAGATTTACTTGGCAGACTTAGTGTTGCATTTGATTTTAAAAAAATAAATTTTCTTTTAAAGTTTGGCACTTAACAAGCTTTGAGGTAGGACCCATATGTTTTATAAAGTTTTTTTTTTTTACCCTCAAGTCATTAATGTTGATTTCTCAAACAAAAATTTAGATGGGTAATAAAAAAAATAATTGATCATTTGCATGGGTCTCATTAGAAATCACTTTCCTAATTAAGGGGTGTTCTTGACAGAAAGTGTGATTCTCAAATAGTAAAACTAACTTCACAAATTTAGTAAGATTTCTTTCTTACTAAGGGTTGTTAAGCTCGCCATGTGGCACCTCAAAAGCATGATCGTCATAGACTTGTAGAGGATGGAATTCCATGAGTTTTAAAAAAAATGTGTAAAGAAAAAAAATTATTCATTTTGTTTTTGGATCCAAACTTCTTCCATCAAATTTATAAAGATTCTGAAATTGGATTACTGATGAGACGACCACATTGGCGAAATGATCCTTAGTAAAATGCACAACATTGGCGAAATGATCCTTAGTAAAATGCGAAATCCTATTATGTTAGTCGGGCAATCTTGATTTTCCCCTTAGGTTTTTTGGGTGACCAACTTCATAAAGTAAAGGAATTTTTTTTATCAATAGGTCTGCCAGGTAAATCCTTTCAAAAAAAAAAAAAAATCGATTTTTTGTGCTTATATCAATGGTTAATATTATGTTATCTTTGATTGATTGATCATCATTCTCTCTAACACTGCCTTGATTGATTGCCTACCTAACATGCCATGATCTTGATATATGATGTGATTGCTTTGATTCTAATTTCGATGCGATGGGTTTTTGTATTATCTTGATTAATATTCCTAAAATACCCATACTGTGATATGATTAGGCCCATGGGCTCATTGTTTGAAAAATGTCTTGGGCACACCCCACCCTGTTTTGCACACACCACTGGCATGTTTATTGCTTTGCACTCTTGCATGTCCCATATAGCAAACGTGGTACTACTGCGTGGTCCGGTCTCTTCGCAGATACGACGTCATTCATGAAAACCACAACTCTAGTCACATACCTTAGGGTATATCAAACTGGGGCATCAGTACCGTCTGATCAGGTGACTCTGAAAGATATATTGATGCACCCAGGCTGGAGCGACCTGAGCCTTTGACCTATTGTAAGTCGCATAGTCACATGTCCTGTAAAACTTCAAATTTTCAATTCGTATCTCGAGGGAAAATAAATAGTATAATTTTAAAAAAAATCTTGAAAGTGGGACTTAGGGATAAAATTTTAGGATATTTCTGATCATTTTTAATGGAATCTGACCTCACCATTGGATTCAAAATGATCAAAAAACATACTTTAGCCTGTAAGCATGCTCAAATGCGAGTCCGAATATAAAAGTTACAAAATCCTCGATTACCGGGTCGGACACGACTAAAATAGTAATTTTTTGTTAGAGAAAGAATTATTAAGATTCGATTACACCATTGGATTCATAACGAAAAATTATTAAACATGAACTATTTATTTATCATTTTTGGAGATCAGAAAGTCGAATTATCGTCAAAAATGAAAACGATATTAATTTTAGGGGTCACCTCAGGCTAAAATTATAAATTTTTGTTAGAGATAGAATTTGTAGAAATTGACTACACCATTAGATCCGGAACGAAAAATTATGCGAAATAGAGTATTCATTTGTCAGTTTTGGAGTCCGGATGGTCAAGTTATTATCGATCAAAACAATAGGCGAAATATCGATTTCGTCCCAAATTTTATATAAATAAAATTTTAATATTTTTTTATAACTTCATCTTCCCCAACTCGTCCATACAGCCACGAAAAATAAACGAAAAATTTGTTTTTTTTTCTCGATCTTCTACCTTAGATCTTTCGCAAACAGTTCGTCGTCGAAGACTGCCGCAGAAGGGAAAAAGATCCGCAGCTTCGACATCTATAAAATCCACCCAAGAACTCTTCATTTCATCTTCTCTATCACCCAGTATCATCAAAATCAGCCGTATTTATATACGAAAATTTCGAAACTTTGACCTCGGATTTCGTCCGTTTTTGGGTCAAACCGTCTTCCGACGCAAAAGGGAGAAACGTTCGTAGGCTCGACATTTACAAAACCCACCCAACCTTTTTTCGTTTCACTTTCTATTTCACCCGATATCGTCAAAAATCAGTCGTATTTATATACGGGAATTTCGAAAACTTCGACATCGAATTTCATCGGTTTCGGGGTCAAACCGTCCTCCGTCGCAGAAAGGAGAGAGGACGACGACGTCGAAATCTTCAAAAGCACCAGGCCAGATTTAAAAATCAGTCGCTTTGACGTTCGATCCATCTCGATTTTCACGCCGATCGCCTCGATTTTCGTGCACACGCTTCGATCCTTTTGCCTAGACATTGTAAGGAACTCTCAATTTCTATTAGTAATTGTACATTGTGAAAATTGCATTTAGAATTTTATCGAAAAAATTTGGATGTATTTCCAAAATATAGAATTCTTTTGTTATTTCAAAAATTCACGCCAGAAATTACATGTTTAATATGTTTAATTGTATTTTTAACAAATTATATGTGGGTAGGGTATTTTAACGGGTTATTTCCATAAATTGGGTCTTGTGCACTGCTCGGACCCCATTTTGATATAAAATTTGTATTCTTTTTCAATATTATTGAAAATAAATAAATAAATTCTATAGTTGAAAAATGTGATTTAATATATTCAAGGAACTCATATTGAGTTGATGAATATCAGAAAATGGATATTTTATTGAAGAGATGGAAAACTGTAAAAATCGAAAAAAGGGGGAAAAAGGTATGAAACGGTAAAATGTCAGAATCACACCCGAGGGGTGATGTCTGCATTTTACATTGTTGTGTTGTGTGTAGGTTGGTGAACAGGTATCCAAGGATAATATTACTGGTTGTATGTTTATTTAAATTTCTATTAGCGCGAGACGCTGTTTACGTTTCCATTATGTTATTTATTTTAGGCCGGTGGCCACACTTGCATGGTAGGAAACTGGATATCAATTCTCAACCTTGTATTGTTAATTTCTCTTTTGTTTACAAATGAAAATAATATATATATGTAGCTATTTTGTGAGCTGTTAAAGAGTTTGTGAATGCTTGAAGGGATAGTACGTCATATCATCCGGAGTGATGTACTATCCTGGGATGTACGGTAGGGACCACCAAGCTCATACGTGGTATGGGACGCGTATGAGAGTGGAATCACAATCGGAATCCGGGTTATTCCTCTCTATCTTTACCAGTGAACTTGTAATGTAAAGGTGGTCGTATACGAATGGTTTGTATATTTGGGAATCACATGCACGCCTGATAGGCATAGACTAAGATGATTAGTCAGTGATCACTAACAATCTATAGTAGTCGAACGTTTTGACACATCGAAAAGATACCCATTGCTTACGGTCACATCAAACGGCCAGCCTGAGCCGGATAAATGGTCAACCAAATGTGGTAAGTGCAGCGACCGGCCACAAAATCAGGAACTAAAAATCAGAGAAGAATTATAACATCATGTCCCGACTGGGAACGATCCAGTCGTGAATCCCAACTCTCTAATTCTAATACTCCACCATTCTGTATTATGTATCTATTGTCTTATTTTGATATATAAAATGAATTGCATGTTTAATGTTTCCATTTGATCAATTAGATTTGTATAAAAAGATAATGTTATAGTGAGTATTGTTGATCGATGTAATGTGAGTTTTAAAACATTTAGTTGCTCATCCCTGGTTATATGTACCAGTTAATCGTAGTTTCTTCTGTAAAAATTTTATATATTTTAAAATGATTCAGTATCCTTATTCGTTCATGCTAGGAGGGATTATTGGCAGAAATTGTTTGTTTCCTTACTGGGTAACCATTGTTACTCACCATTTCCTTATCAATTTTTTTAGTTTCAGATCCGAAGCTTAGCGAGGCAGGTATAGAACATGAGTGAGAATCATCTGGTGGGTCAAATAGACAGCCAGAGTCCGTCACTTGGTGAGTATTGGGGTTATACCCCCTAGTGGTATCGAATTGTCCAAAAGTATTATAGATTTTATTCTGAACGTTAGGACTTTTGTTAGAGTGAGAAATAATTGTATAATCCTGTATTCTGGTTATTCTTCCGCACTCTGATCTTTCGTACGTTAGTAGACATATATAGACTTCCGCTAGTATTCTATTTTATGTATATATATGCAGGATTGTATGTCGTTTATCAGGTGCAGGTTATACGCCTTGGAATGCTAACATAAACAGATGAGACCATGTCGAAATTCTGAGGTGTCACTTAGTATCTCGAGATCTAACATGGGGATTTGTGTTAGTGTTCAGCGGGGCGCCACATGTCCCGTTTACCTACGTAGTACTAGTACGTGGTCGGTCCCCTCGTGGGATGCCAAACCATTTATGAAAGCTACAACTCTTGACTCATACCCATAAGTATATCAAAGATAATATAAGTACATCAATTGTATTTCTTAGTCAAAACTGTGCCTAAGCGAGATCCTGCTCCGATGTACTACGGTACTAGGAGGATAGACTACATCTATTCTAGAAAAGAGGTAATTTAAAAATGCCTTTACTCAAGCATCGCGTCCCACCTCTGATATAGGGATTAAACTGGCTGCTTTTGACTTCAGAGAAGTGAGTTGAAGTTTTAGATTATCACCTATGCGGTATATCAAACCAAGTCACCATGTACCGTCTGATTGAGTACGCTCGAGAGGTATGTAGGTGTACTTGACTAAGGGTGGCTAGATAAATTGCATTACACGTAGTAAACCTAGAGTCTAGAATCCTTCCTATAGGTCACGACCTGAACTGACTATGGGTGTTCCTTGGTTGATCTATTTAATCCAATCAACAGGTAAGCGGATGAACCGATCCAGACCATTCAAACTAGACTCACAATATCGATCCGACTCAATTAGTGAAATGTACCAATCAATTTAAACCAATTAAACCACTTGGCCCAATTGACAAATGGATCAAACTGGTCAATACCAAATCAGTTGGACTAATTGGTTTCACTTTTAAAGATCCAGACCACTTTATATAAAAAAGATTCGATTTTAGGATCAAATTAATTTGTCTGATTAAAGGTTCAATCCCAATCAGAGGTAGACCCGTGTCTAACCTTTCTCACTTTCTTGGTCATTATAGACTAATAATGCATTTGGATTCGATATTTCCCATCGGACTTGGGCTATTCTATATCGAAACTTTAATCATATGGTTAAGAGTCAAACCTTTAGAGTCAATGGTTAACCTTGGTTTACTTCCAATCAAGTGATAATTGGTCTCAAACGTTCTAAACCTCCATCTGTACCACTTTGAGTCCGTGAAAAAAGTCATCTTTCTAAAGTACCATTGCCAAGTAGTCAATCTTTGCCACAAAAGAAACAAGTATCATGGATGAATCTACGCTCTGTCAGATTTTAGAATCTTTTCAAACACAAGTTATTGCTTCAGTCCAAACAAAAATTGAATCCCTGAAAATTAAAAAGGGAAAAGATAATCAGGATGTGTTTGACCTTGTCGAAAATCAAGAAGATGATCAATTACCTGTCGACCTTGTCGACAATAAATTTCAACGGATCTACCTCGAGATCCGTGAAATATGATCGCAAATGATTTTATTGATTTTTGATTAAATGTGGATACAGATCTCAGTGTTTCCTCTGATTAACAGTCAAGTACAAAAATAGTGATGATGACGTATGTAGTTTTTCTTCTCTCCGTGCTTCGCGCTTTATCGGCTGAGAAGGTTGCTTGAACGGTGGCTTTGCTTTGTGTTTGATCTTCTGTAGAGGCTTCTGTAGATCTTCTTCTCTCCGGGCTTCGCGCTTAATCGGCTGAGAAGGTTGCTTGGATTCCGAAGAAGGGCTTTATGCTTGATCTTCTCTTTAGTCGGAGTCCGAATCTCTGAAGAACCTTGCTTTATCTCTGGAGGAGGGCTTGAGAGCTTCTTCTTCTCTAGAGGGAGAGCTTCTGTCTTCTGAGAGAAAGTGATCACGTTCCCCCCTCAATGAGAGAGGCTCTTGTATTTATAGACTTAAAGGTAATTTAACTTTCCAATTATACCCCAACTTAAAGAGGTTTAATTGATTTGTTTAAAAGGCTAAATTTGTCCAAATCCAATTTTAAGGATTTAATGGATCATTATCGGGCCAAACTTATTTATTTAGGTGTAAGGCCCAATATTTAATGTGGATCACTTGAATTTGTTGGCTCATGGGTTTTATCTGCGAAAATCCAAACCCAAACTATATGAGGCCCTGTCCCTCAATTTACATTTGTGGGCCAAATTTTGATTTGATGAGCTTTTTGTTAATTTAGAAGGATTTAGAGACCCGTTTAAATTTTGATGCCTACAAATGCCCCCTCAAGGATGCGTTGTCGGATGCGTAGCTAACGACGATGTTTCCTTGATCATGTTGTAAGGAGTGTAAATGCTTTAGTGAAGAGTAACCTTTATGTTGGCATTTTCATCTGATCTCCTTGTAGTGTGTTTTTAATTCATTTGTCTTTCAAGCTATTGAAGCCTAGTGAAGGTCCTCAATTTTAAGATCAATCACATTTCGCTTCCTTGAGAACTTGTTGCTAGAGAAAACAATCGGGGTGAACTTCCTTTGTCTTTTCGACTGGATTTACTTGATGAATTCATCCAATTTACTTAGAAAATTACAAGTACTTGAGCTTGGAGGAGTTTGTAACACACGACCTCAATTTGCAATCATGCGCGAGAAGCAACCTTTTGAAAACTCTCAAGAAAATATTTTCTAGAATTTTTTTTAGATAGTATTTCCTTGAAAACTACTAAGTTATCTTGAGACTTAGTATACTTGAGGTGCACCATATTAAATCCTCAAAATATTCAAACCTGTAATTCATTGCAGCTTGGATGAATACTCAAGATTGTATATGTTTGAAATGCAAAGAATTAAGCCTCGAAATACCCAAGTTAATACTTGTGTGCCCGAGTTGTATGGGATCAAAATCCTCCCAAAAAATAAAACATCCAACCTCATTACTTATTGTACCTAAGATGCATGAGATTAGGTCCCCAATCATACGAACTCAAGATTTAATCAGAATCTCTATATTTTCTTGAACCCAATGACACCGCTTTGCTTATATGGTCTTGGTGTGTTTGAGATGTATGGGATCACATACTTATCTCCTCATTTCCTTTGCCTAGCAACACTTTCATGTGTATTGAGACGTATGAGATCAACCCTTGAAAAAAAAGGAATTCAAATGAATTGGTTTAGGTGTGAACACCATCTTTGGTGTGTATGAGAAGTATGGGAACAAACTCAGGCACTTAAATGAGCAACTTTTCTTTTTTTGAGCAGAATCTCATTAGAATAACTTCTGTTTGGTTAAGCCATGGTGTATGTTGTATAGGATCATGTCCCTTTGTTCTCATCCAACTAAACTTAAAGTTGAATACGAATGAAAAGCACAGGAACATATCTTTTGTTCTCATTCAACTAAAGTTAAAGTTGAGTATAAATGAAAAGCACATGATCACACCCTTCTACTCTCATTTCCAAGCCTTTTTACTTCATCAAAAAAATTTTCAGCAAAGGTTCAAACGTACACACAGGCTTCAAATTTCACACGGTGCATTACCCCCTTCAATATTCGAAGATTTTGTTCCAAATTAGATTGGAATTCCTACCTTGATAAGAATAGTAACGGTGATGTTGATGGTGGGTTTATAGCGTGGAATCCAAAATTTTCTTCCTCAAAAGTCACAATGGCTGCTCATTTGAAGATAGAGTTTTGGATGATGAAATTAAGGGGTTTGTGAGGAAAATGATAACCATTGGATTGAAGGATTGACGTCTCCCCCTTTTTTTATCATTTTTTTTTTGGAGCATTCTTGTTTGAATTAACTCGTCAAGCTTTTGGGTTGATCCTGAAAGACTCCCACATTTGGTTTTACCGAGTCGCCTCAATTTCAACTGAGCCAAGTTAAGTTGACTCACAATGGGCTTCAGGTTTATTGAAAATGAACCATGGACCCTTAGTAAGATAAGAAATCTTACTAAGCTGGTGAACTTAGCTTCTTATCTTTCAAGAAGATAGTATTTTCTTTTGCTGTTTGTTTTATACGGGTTTGTGCAAAACCTTTGAGACTTATCAATTAAAAATTGGGGTGTTAATAGAGATTGTAACAAAACAAACTTCTAAATCTCTGTTTCTCTGTTGTCTTCGATTGGGATCAAGTTCTCATCAGCGAAGGCGCCTTTCAAACCCTTCATCCGGATCTATCGAAGGTGCTTAAGCGAGCTTTCGCTTCAAGAAGTTAGCCGTAGAGTCGAAATCTAGAGATTTAGGTCTCCATCTTTGCCGATCTGGTTCGATCGACGACCCTAGCCATTGTGGAGTTGCTGCCAAGGCTGAGGATGAAGGCGTTTCTAGCTTCCGAATTCGTCAAGCTTTCTTGAATCTCGATGGATCTACTCTTCCTCTTGCTCTCGACGAAACCTTGCACCATTTTTTATGAGTTCTCTCGTCGTCTCCACAGATTTCGGCAACTCTCGGCCATTCGCTCTTCAAGCTTTTCTTTATTTATTTATTTATTTATATATTATATATATATATATATATATATATATTTCGTTTGAAATCCGATTCAAATCTAGAATTGAAGAAAGATTTGCTCGTATATATATATATTTTCGATCATTCTTGTTTAGGTTGACTCGTTTGGGTTGATCTCGAGAAGTTCCAACCTCTAATTTTGACTGAGTTGTCTCAATATCAATTGAGTCCAGTTGAGCGGACTCATACTGGGCCGCAAACTCTCCTTTTTTTTTTTATTTATATAAAAAGCGGACTCACTTGTTTTTATTATTGAAATCTTTCATCAATTTAGAATCGAGATCTTCCATTAGTCTTCTATTTCAATTAAAACTCTAGCTTTTGTAGCTCTTTCCCATTCTTTATTTAATCTTACTCCTCCAAACAGTTTTAGTCCCATACAAACTCCACAACGAGTCCGAAAAACATTCGAACTCCAGTCTTCTCATTAATAGAGCGCACCACCAACGAGAGTTTTAATTCGACACATCACGTCTCATTGATGAGGGCTCTATCTTCTTATAAATACAACACAAGACTGCTACCAGTGATGGTTGATTCCTGAAGAGATTTGCAGCGAGTGTTTTTTTAATTCGACACATCAGATCTTATTGAAGAAGGCTCTATTTTCTTATAAACAGAACACAACACAGATTCTTGGAAGGGGTTTGCAACGGTTCGTAGGAGTGACGTTTACATCAGATCATATGTAAGTGATCTCTCCCTAATATCTGCCAAAGGAATCCTCATCCCATTTTTATTGGAAAGGGTTGTTTGTACGTTCTTTCCGAGTTTTTGCTTCTTTCTTCTTGTATTGCTGTAATCCAAGGAAAGTTTTTTTTTTTTTTTTATAGCTTTTAAAACCATTACTTCCTCTCCAGAAATTTTTTTTTATTTAATTGTCTCAGGGCTGAAATTGAGGGATCCATATCCAACAATTTTGATGTTGTAACAGAGATCACGTTCATGAGCAAGTTGTGTTCCTTTCTCTCCTACATGAACTACCCATGTTAATGGTAATGATGAGGAGGTGACAACATTGATTTTTTTTTCAAGTAAATAATAATATGGCAAGATGTAGTGCACCATAGAGGCAGGCCAGATCATAACTTTTGGGGATGTTGAAGTAAATGGTAATGTTGAAGAGACCTAACAGAGCATAATTTTGGGGAGAAGGAAGTCATGATTCTGTTGGCATATCTGATTTCTTCATCAGAACAACAAGGCTCACTTTTCATGGGTCCTGGAATACAGACATGAACATATAGCATGTGCAATCCCCAATTTTTCATTTAATAAAAAAAAAGGCTGCATCGGCTTCTCTTTTCATTGCTCTTGATAGTGTTTCAAACATAGACTCGAAAGATTCCTTTGCTGCATTTGCTTCAGCATTAATACACTTGCCTAATGATTTCCACCTATGAACACTGATGATTCTGAATTTCTTTCTTCATCTATCTCCAACACACGTGTAGCTTTCTTAGGGATTGAAAGAACATCTGTACCTCTATTACATATGTAGAAGAGAATTCCATACATGGTATATGGAAGGATGATCATGAAATCCGTAGAAGAACCATGCGACGAACTCTTTGTCCAGCTAGTTGGCCAATCTCTAGCATAGCTGTTCATCAGTAATGCTTAGGAGGTGACAACGTCAACTGGCTGACAAACGTCAATTGGTCAGAAAAATTACTTGAAGCAGGATTTGTTCAAACCGAAGAACCATGCGACGATCCATTTGTCCAGCTAGTTGGCCAATCTCTAGCATAGCTGTTCATCAGTAGTGCTTAGGAGGTGACAACGTCAACTGGCTGACAAACGTCAATTGGCCAGAAAAATTACTTGAAGCAGGATTTGTTCAAACCGAAGAACCATGCGACGATCCATTTGTCCAGCTAGTTGGCCAATCTCTAGCATAGCTGTTCATCAGTAGTGCTTAGGAGGTGACAACGTCAACTGGCTGACAAACGTCAATTGGCTAGAAAAATTACTTGAAGCAGGATTTGTTCAAAAAGAAGAACCATGCGACGATCTATTTGTCCAGCTAGTTGGCCAATCTCTAGCATAGCTGTTCATCAGTAGTGCTTAGGAGGTGACAACGTTAACTGGCTGACAAACGTCAATTGGCTAGAAAAATTACTTGAAGCAGGATTTGTTCAAAAAGAAGAACCATGCGACGATCTATTTGTCCAGCTAGTTGGCCAATCTCTAGCATAGTTGTTCATCAGTAGTGCTTAGGAGGTGACAACGTTAACTGGCTGACAAACGTCAATTGGCTAGAAAAATTACTTGAAGCAGGATTTGTTCAAACAGAAGAACCATGCGACGATCTATTTGTCCAACTAATTGACTAATCTCTAAAGCAATTGTTCATCAATAATGCTTAAGAGTGGACAATGTCAATCGGTTGACAAACGTCAATTGGCTAAAGAATCACTTGAAGTAAGATTTGTTCATACAGAAGAACCATGCGACGAGCTATTTGTCCAGCCGGTTGGCCAATCTCTAGCATAACTGTTCATCAGTAGTGCTTAAGAGGTGACAATGTCAACTGGCTGACAAACGTCAATTGGCTTGAAAAATTACTTGAAGCAGGATTTGTTCAAGTAGAAGAACCATGCGACGATCTATTTGTCCAGTTAGTTGGCCAAGCTCTAAAGCAGTCATTTATCATTAGTGCTTAAGAGTGGACAAACGTCAATTGGCTAACCTCTAGCGCCATAGCACTATTGAACATGATGGATTTTTATTCATACTCTTATATACTTTTAGTCAATGTGACACTAGTACTTAGTAAGACTTTTTTTTTTTTTTTTAATAAATGTGTTTATTCTTTTCTTTTTCATTGAAATTTCGCAGAGATGGCTAGGGACACCCTTTCCAAAGGTTTAAGGAATAAGAATCGTTCCAAACGAAGCTTACCGCGTGAAGGTTGGGTAGATGACCATGCAGATCCTTCTCAGAAAGGAAAATGGCTTTGTTTTCCCCATGTTATGATATCTGGTCATTCAAAAGGAGGAAATATTTCATCTATGGAGCTGAAACTTGCAGTGCACACACCGATGACTGGTCCTTTGAAGGCACATGATACAGAAAGGGACACATCACTTGATTTGGCAGCTTTGAGTGAATATCCTTCAACGGTTGACCTACTTCCTGGAGATGAGATTGATACGGAGCGTCAGCCATCTTTATGTCATCCTCCACATCATGAAGGAACTCTTAATTGTCCACAGGCTATTTTGGCACAAAAAATCATGCAACGTTTCACTCAATGGGGTTCGGATATTGAACCTCGAGGCGACATTCGATATCTCAGTGGTTTTTTGGGACTGGAGTTTGGACGTGAGTCATAAACTACAAAGCAGAAAGTCGACAGCTTCCCTTGGTGAAGCTATATTTGCAGCTAGTAAGGAGTACAGTCGTCCTAATGGTATGTACCGGGCTTTGTGTGAGTTTTGGTGTCCCGAAACCAATACTTTTGTGACAGGTCGTGGGGAAGTTGGCATTTCTTTATGGGAAATGCAAAAGATTTCTGGGCTTTCTATCACCGGTGAGTATTATGAAGAAGTAGTACCCAGTCTCAATGAACTCATGGGTTGTAACGGTATTTCAGGGCTTCCTCTTTCCTGTCAGTATCTGTTCAAGGCATATGCTTTACTGATTCTTGAAAAAGGGAGTGACTATGTTAGTCACAGTGAGTGGCTTGATTTCTGGTACGTTAAAGCTGAACGAATTTCTAATCCTCGTCTGATAGTAGAGTATAAAGAAAGGGCAAAATCATTCTACATTAATCGTAATGGCCGTCAATACCCTAGAACAAAATTACAAAGACCCTTTTCTTCTCGAGTTTCTTTGGCTAAGGGGGGTCGTAAGGAGGGAGAAAATCCATTTATCAGGCTCGGTTTTCTTGCAAATCAGAATGTTGAAGATGAAGCTATGACAGTTGCATACCTCTCCTTGTGGTTGTGTCGTTTTATTCTCCCTTGTGAGAATGGTGAGTTATTCGTCCAGGTACTTTCAAGGTAGCAGCATTGATGGCCCGAGGTACTACGTTCAGCTTGGTACCTCCACTTCTGTGTTGTTTATACAAGGTCTAACTCAGACTTATTGGGGTATGAAAACACAGAAAGTTGTAGATGCCTCCACGAGTTATTGTCCCCTTCATTACTTATTTGGGTGGGTTGGACTTCATTTTCCTCGGGGAGTATTTGGTAGCATTGATGCTGACTTTGGACCTCCGTATTTGGTTCGCACAGCTGGTGTTTCCAACTCATACTTTTATTGGGAAGATAGTGCTAAAGATGCAAGGAATCTGATAAGAACCATGGATTCTAGTGATTTTAAATGGTATCCGGAAGAGATTTGACTGCCAAAAGGTCATAGAAGGATGCGGACTGATGATGGTGATGATCCTTCTGAAATTCAAGCTTTCATGATAAGCTGTCGTCCTAGATTTGTTATGTTTCGATATGGTGATGTTTACGAGGTGGAAATGTATAGCCCTCACAGGTTTGCTCGTCAACAAGGCTTTCGTCAACGTATCCCTGGAACTCCGATTCCTTTCACAAGATCCGTGGATGGGATAGAGTTATACAGTTTATGGTTGTCTTTGACTCAGACCAAAAGTCGAGTCAATTTTTTTATTCCTCCAAAAGTGCAAGACATGAACCGGCAATTTGATAAGAGTTATAGGGATTGGTGGGTTCAAGATGTACTACCTCATTTGGATGCCCTTGATTTTCGTCTTCTTGAAGATAGCGTCTCCGTTCCGAACTTTAATTTTGATGAAAGAAAAGGATTTGAAGATCGTGAGGCACGTCGTGCTTTGCTTGTCACGCAAAAACCTTCTCGAAAAAGAAGAATAGAACACACTAGCATTGATGATACGCAAAATGTCATTGCAGAACGTAGATTGAAATTGCGTTTCAAAAAAATACTGTCGACTCCAACGACTACTCAAACAGAACAAGCCAACATTCTTGGGGTAGATGTAGAACAAGTTGTTCATAAATCAAGTCCCGTTAGTTCTTTGAAGCCTGTTGTTCAGACTAAGCCTAAAGATACGAGTGTGACTCCGGATAGGCAAGAGAAGCTGAAGCTGAGAATGATGTGTCTCCTAGGAAAGGTAATTTTACACACTTTTTTCCTTTCTTAGAAATTTCATGTTTTTTTTTTTTTTAAATGTATAATCTTTTGTGATTTAATTGATCTCGCAGAATCATCAACTAATATACATTCCATTGCCGATTTGTTCGCCTCAGAAGATTTTCCAATCTTCCCTGCCTTCTCGGGTATGGGAGATGTTTTGAATGTCAGTCATCTTAGTAGAGGGCTTTCGAAATTGATTGCTACTGAAGACCCCTCAAAGAGTGATGGGGATGAGGTTTCTTCATGTCCTCGTCAAAATTCTCATGGCATTTCATCAACTTCAACTACACATACGGCTCCTACCGCATTGGCTTTACTTACTTCTAATAAGTTGGTTGATTCATCTGTGATTGTTTCGAAGTCACGTGGAATGCTTACTATTTCTACCCAAACTCGACAAGCTTCTTTACATGATAGTGACATCGACTTATGCGTTCAACAAGCATTACATAGAGCTCGTGATGAATTCCTTCGATCTAGGGTTGAGTTGATGCTCAATATTGGCTTTTCCAACCTAAGAGAATGGCAATCACTTCATATGTCGGCCATCATCTCTTCTCTCAAGAATGCTTTCAGAACTGATCCTATGCCTTTTGCTAACTTCTTCGAATCACTTATAACTGGAGTAGAAGCGTATCTTTCAAGACGAGAGAAGGCTTTATCATCTTTGTCAGCAGATGATAGGGATCTTCAGCTATCTGTCTTAGATCAGGAAGCTCAACTAAAACGTCAATCAGTGGATAGTTTACGTACAACTGACTGAAGTTAAAGATAAAGAAGTTGAACTGACTAAACGAGAAGTTGAGATAGAAATCGAGTTGACTCAAATCAGAGAAATGCTACCACAAGTCGCTGCTTCTAAAGAATCTCTTAATACTAAAGTTCAGGAAGAGGAGGAGGCTCTACTTACTGTTGAAGCGGAGTGTACTCGCTTATCTAATGCTCCAATCATTGATGATGATGAAATAGCTGCTTGCGAAGCCGAGAGAGAGTCTTTGAAGAAGAAGTTTTGGAACCTTACTTCTTTATATTAAGTTTTATTTATTTATTTATTTTTTACTGTATAGGACTTAGGAAATTATATCATAGTTCACTTCATTTGAAATTAATAAAATTCCCCATTTTCCTTATACGAGTATATCTTTTTTTTTTTTTTGATGTGGTTGAACCTGAAGTAACTTTACAGGCTGCCTACGTACCCAAAAACGGGATCAAACCATAACGTAGTTCAGATGGATGCTCTAAGTTTTGCCTAGATCACCCTCTGGGGTTTCAATCTAGCGAGCTCAATTCTTTTTTTTTTTTTTTTGGACCGTTCACAGTTTTAACTCATGCGGGTCAGGAGTATCATGTAGTTTAAACTCGTACGATAATGAGCATTGCTAAACAGTTTATGCTCGTGCCGAGGAGCATTGTCAAACTGTTTAGGCTCGTGCTGGGGAGCGTTGTCAAACAGTTTAGGCTCGTGCTAGGGAGCAGAAAATCGTCTTTTGGACATGCATTATTCAAGTCACGAAAATCAACACATACTCGAATTTGTCCATTCTTTTTTCTTACTGGAACTATGTTGGAAATCCAGGTTGGATACTTTACTTCTCGGATGAAGATAGCTTCTATCAACTTGTTGACCTCTGTCTCAATCTGTGGTATCAACTCTGGCCGAAAACGACGTTGTGCCTGTTTTATTGGGCGAACTCCGTGTTTAACTGAGAGCTGATGAACAACGATCTTCGGGTCAAGTCCTGGCATTTCTTTGTAAGTCCAAGCAAATACATCTCGGTACTCTTGTAGCAACTTGAGGTATTCGGCTTCTTCATGCTGGTTTAGAAGAGTGCTAACGAACGTAGGTCGTGGCTCTTCAATTGTCCCTAGATTTATTTCTTTTAAGTCATCTACAGTGGCTTGTCCGCCTTCTTCAAAGACCGGTGGAACATTTTCGAGTTCTTCATCTGACGACGTAGAATCTTCTTCAGGGAATTCCTCGATGGTAATATGATTTACCGAAACGATATCTTCAGAATTGTCTGTTTCAACAGTTGAAGTTTTGCTGTTGCTCGTTTGGTTTGTGAGGATGATGGTGCGTCGTTTCACAACCAATGCATCTAATATCGAGACTTCTAAAGTCATTTGTCGTTTCATGCGAGATGGAATAGTGCTATGCAAGCCACTACTATCTTTATGCTCCACATGTTTATTCATTGGCTTAGGTCGACGTCGCGATTCTTTCGTATTTTTACCCCAACATTCTGACCAAGTCTAGATATAGCAGACATCTAAAGCACCTAATCGGTCAAATACCGACGTGGTCGAGACGTGGCCACCAATTCGATCAAAGATCGATGTTCGTGGAACTGGTGTTTCTTCAGACTCATCAATGATTTCTACTGTAGTATGTTGCGAAGCAGCCGTCTTCATCTTAGAAATTTTGATTGGAGCCTCTGACGTATAACCTAGTCCCGCTCGTGTGAATGAAACTTTTTCTCCAGCTCGAACGAGTTTGACTTGTGTTGCAGTCAAACCATGAATTTGATCAGTTGGTAGTAGTTCGCCCAATCGTACGGGTTCACCTTTTCCATAACCAGCAATTTCGAATAACTTTGAAGTTTTAGGACCGAACCAACTTTCAGACTCAACCTTCGCGATGCTGTTCGTGATTGATGTAGCTGGGATAATACTTTTCACGGGTGTCCTTACTACGAAAGATTTTTGGAGAGGTGTAACCGGGAATGTTAACTCTTCTTTCAACGTCTCCAATTCGATTTTAGAGACAGGAAGTTTAGTCTTTGAAGAAATCTCTTCGAAAGGTGATTGTCCCGGCTTCCGTCTCGATTGTGGCACGTAGCGAAGCATTGGGGTTGGTAATACAACTATGGATGATGCTTCCACCATTGATTGACCCACTTTCATTTGTCGAGTTTCTGGTTCTTTCTTCTTACTTCGTTCTTTTTGAAGCGGAGGACCAGGAGAAATCTTATCGGCGTCATTCATAGCATGCTTTCCTTTGTCAGGTTTTTGCTTACTCGAAGGAGGTACCGAAACTGGAAGTGTTTCTTGAATGACGTCCCCTCCAAAATAAAATTTCGCATCTGCAAAATACGTTTCTGCCTTATCAAACGGTTGATCTTCGGCTATTACACGTTTCTGTACACCATATTGGTAATATTTGAAGCATTGATGTAACGTGGGTGGTACTACTCTAGTTTCATGCAGTCACGGTCGGCCGAGAAGCAAGTGATATGAAGTTTTACAATCAATCACATGAAAGAGTGCTGTTGACTCCAAATCTGCAATAGAGAGCTTGACTCTTATCATGCCGATCGCTCTTTGACCTCCCAAGTTGAAGCCCTGAATCATCAACTTACTGCGAGCAAGTTGATCCGATGAGATGCCAACTTGTTTCATAGTACAAATTGGCATGATGTTGACCGCAGAACCACAATCCAGGAGGATTCTTTAAATTTTAGTTTCCCTTACATAACCTGTAACATAAAGCGGCCTATTGTGAGGTCGAGACCCCAATTGGAGATCCTCGTCAGTAAAGGTGATTGTGGCCATGCACAGACCATCTTCTGGTAGATCTATGTTGGGTTGAACTTCTTGCTTTGATTCAGTTGAGCTTTGCTTTGAAGTAAGCTGAACTTTTTGAAATTCACTGGACAAATCCCAGTCGACCTGCGAATCTTCTGTTTTCGCGTGTGTTATTGTCTTTCTCCAGTTTCTGGTCTCCATCACAGGAAGATCCAGGATGTTCTTCTGATCTACTATCGATATCATCTTCAAGCACCTCCGCTTCCACTTGGTGACATGAAACCGTGCAGGCTTCCTCCAAGAGCTTCCTTGGTAAGAATTCTAAAAGAGTAACCGGCACACGGGGAGGTTGTTGAAAGATGTCTTCAGGGTCTGCGGGCGGAACTCGGAAAGCCTTCTTCTTTGTTGCTCTCTTTCGTTTCTTTGATCCTGTACTTGGTTTTGACTTTCTTCTCTTTCTCTTTGGCTTCGAAATAGAAGGAGTCGACACATATGTAGTACGCCTTTTTTCGGCGAGTGACAATTGTCCACCCTTTGTCATCAACTGAAGCAGACTCTGAGATGTTTGACTTTGATTTTAAAGCCGAATGAGATCGTGGTCCTTCTTGGAGTGAAGTGGGAAAGGTGATGATTTTTCTTTGATGTGGCCTTGCCCCCAGCGTGGGATAGGCCTTTTCAACATCAAAATGTACGGACATGAGTTGTGATGGTTTAGGTAAAATTTTGGTGATCTGAGGAGATGGAATCTGCGTAGCATACTGACTTGTCAAGAGTATTGGATCAAAAGATCCAAAAGTGACAGAGGTCATGTTGGAAGTAGCAACATTTTCGACACAGTCAAGTTCAATTTTCTATTGACGTGCCAAATCCATAATCTTCTCCTTGAAGACAAAGCATTTTTCAATCGGATGACTGATCACCCTGTGATAACGACAATACTTCGGATCATTGTCGCGACCTGCTTCCTCGGGTCGTTTGGGCACTGGAAGTTCAATAAGCTTTAATTTCAGCAACTCTTCGAACATGCCCAAGACATCAGCATCAGGAAAAGGGTACTATTTTGCTTCAAGCTCTTTGAGAGTCTTCCAAGCTTTTCCTTTTTCTTGTATTGAATCAGCTCGCGGCTGATCTTCTCTTCTCTTACCTGTGATCTTGACAGGTTTGCTGGTGGTAGTAGACAAGACTTCTTTAGTTTTGAAGGACTTGCCATCCTTCTTTTCTTGCCTTCGAGGCTCACTTGGTCATGGAGTCTGATGCACAGCTATACTCTGCTCCATGTCGTGGGATCGAGTAGCTAGCTCTTTGAAAGTGTGTGGCTTGATTCCTTTTAAGATGTAAAGGAGTTGCCAGTGCATCCCTTGAACACACATCTCGATCGCAGAAGATTGGGAGAGTCGATCCATACAGTTGAGGGAAATATTTCTCCATCGTTCTATGTACTCAATGACTGGTTCATCCTTCCTTTGTTTGACAGCGGCGAGCTCCACCATACTTACTGTTCTTCTAGTGCTGTAGAAGCGGCCGAGAAACACTCTTTCAAGTTGATCCCAACTATCTATTGAATTGGATTCCAAGTCAGTGTACCAATCGAACGCATTGCCTCGGAGGGAACGAACAAATTGTTTCACCATGAAGTCTCCGAATGTACCGGCGTTGTTGCAAGTTTCGATGAAGTGGGCAATATGCTGTTTTGGATTGCCTTTTCCTTCGAACTGTTGGAATTTTGGTGGTTGATATCCTGCCGGAAGACGCATTTGTTCGATGCGTTGAGTATAAGGTTTGGAGTAAACCAATGAGGACTGTGGCATGCCCCCATACTGAGCACGAATGGTGTCAGTAATCATTGTTTGCAGTTGTTGAACGGAAAGCGAGGCAACAGATCCTTGTGGTGGATCTCGAGTAGCTTTTCGTGAACCAGAATAGTCTGCTCGTTGTTCTTCTTCGTGCGGAGGCATGTATGCTTCGGGGGTGAATCCTGGAGGATGCGAAGGTCCAGCACTCGATTCATTCTCCTTGTCTTTATGCTCCAAACGGCTGGCGAGAGTTGCAATTTGAATATTTTTGTCTTCCATTGCTTTTGTTAATTTGTTGATGGTGTCTGCCATTTGGGCAACTTGTTCCTCCATTGTTAACGCTCCAGCTGTCATCACTGCTCTGATGGATGTGTGAGTTTGTGACGGAGAAGTAATCGATAAAGATCTAGACGATCCCTCGCTTGACTTCGAATCATATCCAGAATCTGACGAGTCGTCTTCTACCACGTCCGCCCACGATTCTTTCGTGGTAAGTGCCGTTTTTGTGACACGTTTCTTGGAGTGATGTTGGAGAGGCTCCATTAGCTTGATTCCACCAGTCTTTGTCTTTGTTCGTGTCACATGATGATCGTGACTAGTAACCTGATCAGATTCAAGATTGGAAGAAAGGATTTTCTTACCTTTCTCAGTAGCGGCAGATGCGATAGCGTTGACGTTGCGAGATGCCATCGATGCTTTAGGTGATGTTCTTGCAGTTGACTGAAAGATGAGAGGTCGAGATAGTCCCACCGGGTGTGCCAGAAATTTGTCGACAATAAATTTCAACGGATCTACCTCGAGATCCGTGAAATATGATTGCAAATGATTTTATTGATTTTTGATTAAATGTGGATACAGATCTCAGTGTTTCCTCTGATTAACAGTCAAGTACAAAAATAGTGATGATGACGTATGTAACTTTTCTTCTCTCCGTGCTTCGCGCTTTATCGGCTGAGAAGGTTGCTTGAACGGTGGCTTTACTTTGTGCTTGATCTTCTGTAGAGGCTTCTGTAGATCTTCTTCTCTCCGGGCTTCGCGCTTTATCGACTGAGAAGGTTGCTTGGATTCCGAAGAAGGGCTTTATGCTTGATCTTCTCTTTAGTCGGAGTCCGGATCTCTGAAGAACCTTACTTTATCTCTGGAGGAGGGCTTGAGAGCTTCTTCTTCTCTAGAGGGAGAGCTTCTGTCTTCTGAGAGAAAGTGATCCCGTTCCCCCCTCAATGAGAGAGGCTCTTGTATTTATAGACTTAAAGGTAATTTAACTTTCCAATTATACCCCAACTTAAAGAGGTTTAATTGATTTGTTTAAAAGGCTAAATTTGTCCAAATCCAATTTTAAGGATTTAATGGATCATTATCGGGCCAAACTTATTTATTTAGGTGTAAGGCCCAATATTTAATGTGGATCACTTGAATTTGTTGGCTCATGGGTTTTATCTGCGAAAACCCAAACCCAAACTATATGAGGCCCTGTCCCTCAATTTACATTTGTGGGCCAAATTTTGATTTGATGAGCTTTTTGTTAATTTAGAAGGATTTAGGGACCCATTTAAATTTTGATGCCTACAGACCTTATCTTAGCTCATCGAATAACTCAGGTTGAAACTACTTTGAAGAATATTAAAGACCCCGACGATCTTACTCTTGGATTAGGGGTAATTACCTTATTTTCCACGGTCCGTCTACTAGAGAAGTTCACAATGCCAGATATGGAGAAGTTTGATGGTATTGGATACCCTAGGACTCACTTAAAAGTATATGTCGGCACCATGCAATCTCAGGGTCTGAGTAAAGAACAGATGGCTCAACTTTTTCAAAGAACCCTTACAGGTCATGCCTTACACTGGTTAATGTCATTGTACTCATTTCGGATAAGAACATGACATGAATTGATGAAAGAGTTTATTGGTAGATATTCATTCAACACGGATATTGAACTCACAAGAAGAGACTTAGAAACTACTAAATAGAAACCCGGGAAAACTTTCACTGAGTTCATTATTCGATGGAGAGCTAAAGCCTCTCAATTGTAAGACCGACCTCAAGAGAAGGAAGAGGTCAAGTTATCCTCAGGAATTTCACTCCAAATTATGCCAAGTACTTGATGCCTCAGTACTTTTTCACTTTTCAATCCCTCATTGAGATTAAAAATCAAGTTGAGGATGCCTACTCTTCGGGACTTTTTGGTAACCCGTCTAAGTTAAAACCCAAACATTTCAAACCTAATGTCAATTCCTTACAAGTGACTAATACCTCCTTCGCACTATCTCCTCAAGCTACTCAGCCTTCACAAGCTAAGCCTAGGAGAAAGTTTGCCAATCTTGGAATGTCCCTTAGTGTTGTTTATCAAAAATTGATGAAAAGGGGATTGCTGATACCTTTACAACCTTTGCCTTTTCCTAATCCTTTTCCCTCAAACATGGATAATGGGCAATTCTGTGAATTCCATCAGATGCCTGGTCATGTTCTTGACAAGTGTATTACTCTCCGACATGCTATCCAAGACCTTATTGAGCAAGGAAAAGTCACCATACCCACTCCTACTATTCTCAATGTTAAGACTAACCCTTTGCCTACTTTTCAAAATCAACCCCCCTCCTACTCTGAACCTAATATCCATATCCAAACCCGAATCAGTTGACCCAGTTTCCTTCATTCACCCAATTAGTCTTAAAAATATATTCATTTCATGCCAGAATGAGCTTAATTACCTTAAGGCAGTGATAGAACTAAAGAACAGAGAAATTATTAAAGTAACGGGTTGTCCCGCATATGACAGGCTTGAATTGAAATATGAAGAGATAGTAAAAGCAGGCAAGTTCAAATCATCCATTAAAGATAATCGAAGTGGCATAGACCCTAGAATTGTGTCCCTCCATTCATAATGACGTCGTATTTTTAAGTCTTCTTGGTTTTTTTTTTTTTAGCTTCAGTTGCGTCAGTCTTTGAATTCAGTTAGTCATATTTATTTTTGGGTTTTAGTAAGGTTTGTCAGTCTATGTTCTTTTTTATTCTAATAAATAAATAAGCTTTTAATTATCATGTGTGCAATAATGATGTGAATATAAAATCTAACATGATAAATGACTTAAAACTCACTTAAAGCGCCCTCGATCTGCGGGGTGTGCTGATCTACTTTTGACATTTGAGGTTTGAGAGTCGCCACCTAGTTATTACTGTCTAGGAACCGAACATTGACTCGAAACGGATAAACAAACAACTAATCTACTAAAAAATACTGAGTCCGGGGATCACATTACGGGATTGGAAGGTGTTAGGCACCAACCTCGCCCGGCAAACGTCAGTCTCTACTAATTCCCAAAAATGATTACATTGCTAAAAAGACCTAAATAGTAATACTAATAATAATAAAAAATAAAAATATTTACCTTTGCAACGCAACAGTTTTGTTCCCTCAGATTTGATAGAATAGCTCTTCGTATAGTACTTCTCGCTTCGTTCTATCACCGGATTCACTTCAGACCTTCAAGACGAAGTACCTCCTTCTTAGATTTGAATATATTTGAATTTTTTATGGATTTCTGGGTATTTTTGAGGGGTTTCTAAGTATTTTTTGAACTAAAGTTAAAGTATGAATGTTCGGTAAGGAGTTAGGACTTCAAAATTAGGGTTTATGGGAGGTTAGGGAAACTTTTTGACCTACTTTTCTTAGGGTTTATTTTTTGATACGAAAATAGGTTGTAAGAACCCATATTTATAGATTTTTTTAAGTTTTTATTTAGATAGAGTTAGTGTTTAATTATAATTCTTTTAGAGAGAGTTATTGTTTAATTATAATTGTTTTAGGTAGAGTTATATTTTAATTAAAATTATTTTAAATAGAATTATTATTTAATTAGGATTATTTTAAATAGAGTTATTATTTAATTAGAATTCTATTAAGGTTTTGACTTTAGTTTCACTTGATTGACTTTAAGATTTTGACTTTAATCTTACTTGATTGACTTTA
Source organism: Akebia trifoliata (assembly GCF_017979445.1). Classification (NCBI taxonomy): domain Eukaryota; kingdom Viridiplantae; phylum Streptophyta; class Magnoliopsida; order Ranunculales; family Lardizabalaceae; genus Akebia; species Akebia trifoliata. The sequence continues at coordinate 14,568,799 of NC_141382.1, read as the reverse complement.
AGATCTTGACTTTAGTCATACTTGATTGACTTTAAGATTGACTTTAGTCTTACTAGATTGACTTTAAGATTTTGACTTTAGTCTTACTTGATTGACTTTAAGATCTTGACTTTAGTCTTACTTGATTGACTTTAAGATTTTAATTAAGATTTCACTTTACATTAATTAATGTTTTAATTATTAATTTCAAAATTTTTAATTATTAAAATTATAAAATTATCGTTTTGCATTTTAAGTTATTTTTCAATATTCCAGGATGTTTTGGAATCAATTTTTCATAAGGAATTCAATGGGAATATTGGTTTGTGTCATTTATGAAATTTTTTGTATGAAATGGTCGTGAACTTTATGAGGGACATTTTCGTAATTTTGTAAAATTTTGTGAAAATTGGCCAAATGATTTATTTGATTTCGATTTATTATTTTATGTGTTTGAAAGAGTTTTCCTAAGGGAACGTAGGCTCTAGGGATGTTTTAAGGTTATGGGTATTTTGGTAATTTAATCATTTTTTAGTGATTCTTATCGTGAAGCTTCTTTGTATTTGAAAAATGATGATTTCTATATTTTTGGGGTTATATTTTCCTAGCGTAGTATGGTTCCTACAGTTTTGTTAGTTTGAGATACCTCATCTGGATTTCTAAAACATATCTGGTAACAAAATAAAGCATTGGAATAAACATCCATCATTAGGAACCGTTGCAATCGGGTTGACGAGTTGATTAATCAGGCGAATGCAAAAATGGGGTGTCTATACTCACTAACCAAATTTAATAAATATTTGAATTAAAGAGTACACTCATCCTCAGGGGAACATGAGAGAATAGTAAACTTACTTGAGAAATTCAACAATATTCTTGCATGGTCTCATAAAGATATAGAGATGGATTACACAAAAACATAAATTAAAACATAAAGTCAAGAGTGATTTCAAAGTCAAAGATTATCGATCAAAAATGATATAGTTCAAAGCATCGACAAAGATGCTAAGACTTACAAATGGATCTATCATGTTTTTTACTCAAAAGAGGAGAGTTTTCATTCATAAAAGAATAAAAGATTTTCTCGAAATTTTAGAAGAGTTGAATAGTCAGAAAACTTGATCATACTCGATTTCACAAAAGAAGACTGAAGAATATTCATTATCAAAAAAAGACTTTACTCGACAGAGCAATCCAGATATCGAATTCCTGAAACTTTGACTAAGTCGAGTAGCTTTCATCAAATGAGGCCTCCTTTGGTCGAACCATTTCCCTGTCTTACCAAAAAAAAAAAAGATAAATTTCTTTAGCCCCTGTAGCCTTTTAAAAAAAAATCAATAGTCTCTTCTTTCTAAAACACACCGACCAACCTTCAGAGGAAATCTTAGTATAAACTACATTTTGATCTGATAAAAAAAAAAGAAATATTTGGGGTACGTAGGCAACCTGAGAAGTTACTTCAGGCTCTGTTACACAAAAAAATGTATTCTCTTAAGAAAATTGATATCCAAAAGCAAAATCCTCTATTGAAAAGTTCAAAAGAAGAGAATGTCAAACTAGGGGCATTAGAAAAAATTGACAGAAAAGAAAAGAATGCCAACTAAGGGCATTAGAAAAAAAAAGTCAAAAGAATTTACAGAAAAGAATGACAAAAAAAGAGAATATTAGACTTGGGGCATTTTGGGGAGTTGAGCCTTTTTCTATTTCTTTCTAAGCCATGTCCTAAGCCCACCTATTAAGTCTTCTTGAATGCTAATTGGCTCAGTTAAGGTGTAGGAAACCAATAAACTGTCGAGTAGAATATTCAAGATCATTGAGAAAAAAAAGAGAAGCCTGCTAAGTCGAAAATCCGAAAAGACGACTTAGGCAAAACTTAGGGCATAACCATAAAAAAGAAAGCCTGCTAGGTTGAAAACTTGAAAATGCGACCTAGGCAAAAATCAAGGCATATTTAGAAAAAGAAAAGAAAAATCCACTGGGTTGAAAACCTGGAAAGGCATCCTAAGCAAAAATTAGGGCATCATCAAATGTGAGGAAATGTCCTATCAAGAAAAAAAATTCAGAAGGAAGTTTGTGCAGAAACTAGGAAATGTAGAACCATTCAAGCCACAATATTCGTTTTTTAACCAAGAGCTCACATCCGACGAAGACAATGTTGAAGTCGAAAAAATCAGAAGTAATCTTGAACATTGTAAGATCTTCAAGAGTATGTTTACTTATTTAAGTATTCGCTAATAGAAGATGTAGAATCATTAACCACTTTGAAGAGAAAAATCTTCTATTTTAATATTTATCAAGATTTTTTAAGTCCAGCTCAATCATTTTTCAAATGAAATTCGAAAGAAAATGATTAATCCCTTATTGCACATATGATAATCTTAAGAGTCTTAAATTTAAGGGAATGTCAATTCTTCTATCTATCATACATTAGAGTCCATATTTTTCAAGCGTAATCTATTCCATGTAACACCCAGGATTTTCAACTCATATCTCGAGGAAATTAAATGGTGAGATTTGGAGGAAATTATCGAAGGAGAGACTTAGAGTAAAATACTCAAATATTACTATGATTAATTTCAAGAAAAATCGACTTCGCCATTAGATTCAAAAGGATCGAAAGATATACATTAGCCTGTAAGCAAGTTCGAATTCGAGTTCGGATGAAAAAGTTATAAAATCCTCGAATTTCACGTTAAGTGGGACCCAAAACAGTAGAATTTCGTTAGAACGAGAATCAAAAATATTTGATGATACTGTTAGGTCCACAACGAAAAATTATTCTAAATGGTATACTCGTTTGTCATTTTTGGAGCCCGAATAGTTAAGTTACAGTCGAAACTAGAAAGAATAAAGAAATTACAAGTATGCCCTCGCCCTTGTTATAAAAGAAAGCTGACTTTCTTTCAAGTCATTCTCTTTCTTTTCCAAAATACTAAACTCAGATTTTCTCAACCTAGGGTTCTCTCTTCTCCCCAAGATCCGTTAAGAACAAAAGACTGTTGAACCTCGACGAAGAAGGCAAAGTGGTCGGCCACGACGAGGGTTACAACTTCACCATCTTTGTTAACCCATTCATGTTTGTTTCCTCACCCTCCATAAAAAATCAGTAAGCAAGTTAGGGTATCATCGAACTTGGAGCTTCACCTTGCTAGTAGAGGCTCGTCTTCTAGGGTAGAAGTGGAGGAGAGCGCCGTTGTCGAAGGAGTTGCAAACCCTCGTCCTCTTTGCATCAAACTCAGCTCCACACCAACTCTTTCACCACCAACCTTGATCTTTGTGCGAGTTCATCCCTTTCGGCGTCCACAAACAAGTAGGGGACTTTCGATTCCTATTGGTAACTTTAAATTTTGAAAAGTGCATTTAGGTTGTTTTAAAAAAACTTATGGTTTGTTTTAAATCGTAGAAATCCTTGTTTGAATTGAAATTGATGCTAGAAATAGAGATTTGATGTGTTTTATTCATGTTTTAAACGTTGAATTCGTGGGTGGGTTGAAAGGTTTGAAGAACAGAACAAAAATCCAAAGAAGGGATCGAAAAACCCAAAAATCGCGAGTGAGGTTCAGGCTGTCGGCGGGAAAGGTCGGTGCCACCGGTACCTGCCAAAGGCATTCTATCGGTCCCACCGACAGAATGAGGCTTCTGCCACAAATGAAATCAAGAACCAGGAGAAATTTGGTTCTGTCGGCAGATGCCGTCGGTCCCACCGACACCTGCCGATGAGTATTCTGTCTGTTCCACCGACAGAACTATGTTTCTGCCACCAACTGAAACAGTTCTCCTCAGAATTGTGTTTTGACTCTTGGGTTGACTTCCCCATTGCCTATACAATATTTCTCACCCTTTTTTTCATTAAAAACATTTAAGTAACTTTAATTTCTTTAATGAAATTAAGATTTTACCCCCCATTTCGAAATAATGGGAATGGTTTCAAGATCCAAATCTCAAAGGATCAAAATCCAAATTTTGGTTTCAAGAACAAAACGTAAATTTCGATGTTTTCGGCAAGTTTTCCAAATGTAATAATTTTCGCATTACTTTGAATTAGATTACAAAAATTATATGGTATCGAATCTCGTGATCGAGACTTTCATTTCGAAAAACCCATTTTCAATTCCGAGAACTTTGAAAATTTGAGTTTCTGACACTTAGCCAAATTTTTACCAGCTTTTCTTATTTTTAACAGCTTTGATCCCGTGCATCGTCAGGACCTTATTTTGAATAAACTTTGATGGTTTTTGGATGGAAAGACCAAAAATGACTTTGAAAGATTGAAAATAGATTGTTTGATTTGAAGAAACGAAAAGTGAGAATGTCGAGTGAATGGGAAAATGGATGAATCGGTAAAATGTCAGTCACACCCAAGGGGTGACGTCTGCATTTTACATTGTATGTTGTATGTAGGTTGGTGAAAGGATATCTAGATTATTAATGAAAGGGTTGCATGTTTATTTCTGATTATGTTAGTGCGTGCGCTGAGTACTGTTATTTATTTTTAGGCTGAGTGGCCATAGTTGCATGGTAGGAACTGGATATCCATTCTCAACCCTGTTCTGTTAATTTCTCTTTTGTTTTAAATGAAAAATTATATATATACGTAACTATTTTGTGAGTTGTTAAAGAGTTTGTAAATGCTTGAAGGGATAGTATGTCACATCATCCGGAGGGGTGCACTATCCTGGGATGTACGGTAGGGACCACCAAACTCATACGTGGTATGGGACGCGTATGAGAGTGAAGTCACAACTGGAATCCAGATCCATTCCTTTCTTATCTTTACTAGTGAACGTATATTGTAAAGGTGGTCGTATACGAGTGGAGTGTCATTTGGGAATCACATGCACGCCTGATAGGCATAGACGAAGATGATTGGTCAGTGATCACTAACAATCTAGTAGTAGTCGAACGTTCTGACACATCGAAAAGAGACCCATTGCTTACGGTCACGTCAAACTGCCAGTCTGAGCCGGATAAATGGTCCCGTAAGCGTGGTAAACAACGACCAGCCACAAAATCAAGAACTACAATGTTATTGAGGAATATCATGTCCCGACTAGGAGCGATCCAGTCGTGAATCCCAACTCTTTAATTCCAATACTCCACCACTTGTATTATGTATCTGTTGTTATATTTCGAATTATAAACTGAAAATCATGTCTATTATTTCAATGTTGTCAACAACTGTATTTGCATAAAATGAAAAATGTATAATGAGTATGGATGATTGATGTTATGTGAAACTTTAAAACTGTTTAGTTGCTCATCCCTGGCTATATGTACCAGTTGATCGTATTTTATTCTGTAAAACCTTGCATGTGTTAAAATGTTCAGTATGCTTTATTCAATCATGTTTAGGGAGGGTTATTAGTAGGAATTGCTTGTGGACCTACTAGGTAACCATTGTTACTCACCCTTTCCTTCCTATTTTTTTAGTTTCAGCACTTGCAGTTACAGAGGGAGGCGCAGAGTCGGTAAGTGAGGAGTACCTGGTCGGTCAGATCGACGGCCAGAATTTGTTGCCCGATGAGCACCAGGGCCATACCCTTTTTGTGTATTCAGTTTCGTTCAGGTGTATACATATTTTGAAGTTGAGTGTTAGGGTTGTGTTAGAGTGAGGTTGGACTTTTGTAAGTATGTATATCGCTAAACTTCCGCACTATGATCTATTTACATGTTAGATGTAATTAGTCTTCCGCTGTTATTCCTGTATTTACATCTTTATATACAAGTTTTGTTATAACTTTGTTTATTAGGAGTTGTGTTCCATTGAAAGCTAACATATACAGAGGAGGCCATGCCGAAATTTCGAGATGCCACCTAGTACCTTGAGATTTGGCATTGGGATTTGTGTTAGCGTTCGGCGGGACGCCACATTCCATCAGTCTCATAGTCAAGTTCCAGTTAAAGCCAATCTTGAAACTATGGGTATTTTTAAAATTCATTTAATTCTAAAGTTTTGCTCTTAATCACATGATAAGAAGAAAAATCTAACTTAAAAGTTCGATGAAGTCCAATGAGAATTATGAATCCTGTTAAATAAGACTGCAAAATGAACTGTCACAAGCTTTAGCATTCGGATATCGCACTATCTACCAATATAGATTTGCTATCTAGTTTGCTTCAACCTTCTGCCAAAGAGGGGTATCTGTAGACATCCCATTTTTGCACTCGCCTGATTAATCAACTCGTCAACCTGATTGCAACGGTTCCTAATGATGGATGATTATTCCAATGCTATATTTTGTTGCTAGATATGTTTCAGAAATTCGGATGAGGTATCTCAAACTAACAAAATTATAGAAATCACGTTACGCTAGGAAAATATAACCCCAAAAACATAGAAATCATCATTATTCAAACAAAAAGAAGATTTACGATAAAAATCACTAAAAAATGGTCAAATTATCAAAATACTCCTAACCTCAAAACATCCCTAGTGCCTACATTATGCTTAGAAAAATCCTTTCAAATACATAAAATAACAGATCGAAATCAAATAAATCATTTTGTCAATTTTTACAAAATTCGACAAAATTACAAAAATGCCCCTCATAAAGTTCATGACCATTTCGCACAAAAAATTTTTATAAATGATAAAAATCGATTCCAAAACATCTTAGAACATTAAAAAATGACTTAAAACGTAAAAAGTCCTCTCCGAGGGTAAAACGATAATTTTACAATTTTAATAATTAAAATTTTTGAAATTAATAATTAAAATATTAATTAATGTAAAGTAAGACTAAAGTCAAAATTAAAGTCAATCAAGTAAGACTAAAGTCAAAATCTTAAAGTCAATCAAATGAGACTAAAAGTCAAAATCCTAATAGAATTCTAATTAAATAATAACTCTATTTAAAATAATTCTAATTAAATACTAACTCTCTCTAAAACAATTCTAATTAAACATTAACTCTATCAAAACAAGCACTCAAAACAAATCTATAAATAGGGATTTCTACAACTTATTTTCGTATGAAAAAATAAATCCTAGAAAAGTAGGTCAAAAAGCATCCCTAGCCTCCCACAAACTCTAATTTTGAAGCCCCAACTCCTTACCTAACATCCATACCCCAACTTTAGCTCAAAAAACACCCAAACACCCTTCTAAAATACCTAAAAATCCATAAAAAAAAATCAAAAAACTCGCAGATCCAAGAAGAAGATACCTCAACTTGGAGATCCGAAATCAGATCCAGCAACAGAACGAAGTGAGGAATTCTGTACAAGGAGTGATTCTATCAAATCTGAGGGAATAAGACCGTTGCATTCATGAAATCGCCTCGACCCCTCGGTCGTCTCCTAAATAGTAGATATGGGTCCTATCTACGTATCTCGGGGATTTTAAAAGAATAGGGAGTCGTCACCTAATTTAGGTTTAGGAACCAAAATTAACTCCAAATGGATATGGGTCGGTCCACGAATTAGAGAAATGGGTAAGGGGTCAGGTTATAGGTTTTGGAAGATGTTAGGCATCGAACCCGCCTGATCAAGATGATCAGTCTCTACTACGATCCAAAAATATCCTACAGTCAACGGGATAAGACTTTGGTCCAATCATCATCGATTTATATCGGGTTTCCCAAACGAATCTTACGATTAAGATAATTACATAGATTCTCGAATTTCGCATAAATGAATCCCATTATTTACTAAAGTTTACGTGGCACCAAAAATTAATGGATCGATTTAGTCACATTTTGAAAAGTATGAATTCGATCTTTAATGCCATGTGCGCCAAAATCAATTAGTCGACTCATCAATTTTAATCAAAAAATGTGATTTTTTAAATTGTTACGTGTATTAAATCGATGAATTAACCCACACGCCCAATTTATAAAAAAAATCGATTCAAACTTCCAATGTCCCCAAAATTAGTGAGTCGACTCACAATTTATTAATCAAAATAATCTTGATTTTTTTTTTGAATCGCCACATGTATTAAATCGGTGAATTAATCTACATGCACAATTTCTAAAAAAAATCGAATCAAATTTCCAATGTACACAAAAATCAATGAGTTGACTCATGTACCCATTCCATAGAAAATTTTGATTTGGAATTTCCAACGCACACAAAAATCAGTGAGTTGATTCATGGCCCATTTCATAGAAAATCTTCTATTTTAATTTTTCAATGTACAAAATCAATGGGTCAACTCAATACTTTTGAATCAAAGAAATTTTAATTTTTTAACTCTCCACGTGTGCCAAAATTAATGAGTTAGCTCACAAATTTTGCAAAATGAGCAAATTGATATATTAACATCACCAAATGAGGAAATCGATCCGATAATATTAATAATCAATGGTTGATCCATTAATATCAATGAATCAATCCAATTAAACGTCAATGAGTTGGCTATTTAATTTTGTATATAATTTAACTCAATCGATCTATTAAAAATCATCAAATTGATCCATTAATACTTCGGATCGATTTTTTTGATTGCTATTAGTGCCACGTATACCAAATATTGACGAAGTAGTTCAGATGCATACGAAATCAAGAAACAATAAAATAAAAATAAAATAAAATAAAAAAGAGAAAATTACCTTTGCCGAGTAATTCCGGGTACTTGGATTCCTTCAAAAAAGAACCTTGAAATAGCGCAAGACGCCAAAAATGTAAGAAAAATCCGAGATGATAATCAATATGGAATGTTGAAGAAGAGGGCTGAGAGAGAGGTGCTCTTGTGTGTATCGTCGCAACGAGTTGAAGAGTTCGAACAAAAAAACGGGTATGCCGGGACATGGTATTGTGGAGAGGTGAAAGAAAGACGAATGTAGTGGCTATGTGAAGTAGAAAGAGGGCTGAGAGAGAAGAAGAAGAAGGTAAAACGTGGATGCTTTTTTTTATTTATATATATTCTATAAAAGAAGAAGATAGAGTAGGTTTAATGGAAGAAGAATTTTTTTTTTTTTTTGGAATGGCAGCAACAAAAATATTTTTTTTATTTTTTATTTTGTTCCCTTCCTTGCTATTTTTAATGGTGAAGAGAGATGGGAGAGTGGAGGATGATGATGGAGAAAGTGTAGTTGGTTTTTTCAATGAGGAAGAAAAAAACAAGGTTGCTGAATTTTTTTTATGGGAAAGAAGAAGATGACTGAATTTTTGTTGAGAAGGTTGCTGAATTTTCTAGTGGGTAACGAGAAGATGGAGAATTGCAAGTTGTTTTTTTTTTTTTTTGGAGGGCAGCCAAAATCAAAAAAACATTTTTTTTTTTTTTTTTATGGTTGCTAATTTTTATTTTTTTTAGAATGGTTGGAGAAGAAGCTGCTGTTGTTTTTTTTTTCTTCTTCTTTTGTGTCAAAAGCCTCCTAATCAAAACGTGGGGGAGAAGGTGAGTTTCAGAGAGAAGATGGAAAGTGAATGTATGGGATGTTAATAGCTGCCATCAAAATGGAGAGTTGTTTTTTTTTTTAATTTATCCAAAAGCCTTTTCTTTTTTTTTTTTTTTTTTTTTTAAACATGGGACAACAAGGTTTTATGGACAGATTTGGAAGGAGAGAGATGAAGAACGTGATTGTTACCTAATGTGGGGTGATGATAGCAATTGGAGAAGGGAGAAGAAGTTGCAGAATTTTTTTTTAATGTATATGGAAGGCAACCAAAAAACGTCCCTTTTTTTTTTATTTTTCCCCTTTTTTCTTTCTTTGATCATGGTGGCTGATTATTTATTCAAGAGAAGAAGAGATGGAAGAAGAAGTGGGGAAGAAAGAGGGAGAGAGGGGTGAGGACGTTGGGAACAGTTATAGGAGAGAATGGGGAGTTGGAGAAGGTGGAGAAGAAGAAGGAGTGCCCACGTTTATCTCTTTTTTCTCTTTTATTTTTTATTTTTTATTTATTTTTTTTAAGAATAAGGGTGGGGATCTTATGCTACTCGTACTACGGTAATTTACTGTCACTGAATTCTGATTGGTTGAATTTTTTATTTGAACTTGCATTTTGGATTTGTCAAATTTTTGGATTCCGATTTAGGTTGGTTTAATTTCAATTTGGTTCGTTTTGAATTTTGATTTGAGTTTTAACTGTTTAATTTTAATTTAAATTTTGAACAGGTTATTTAAATTTAATTTTAAATTGACTTTGAATTTTAATTGGTCGGTTAATTGGATTTTGATTTAATCGAATGTGTTTTAATTTGTTGATTGCACTTTGATTGGTCGATTTGGTTGATTGATTTTAAAATTTTAATTCAATTTTACATTTTGATTGGTTGAATGATTTTTAACTTGATTTTTAATTTGATTTTGATTTTGATTTTGTATTTTAATCGATTAATTGATTTTTAATTTAAATGTAATTTTTATTTTGTATTTTAATTAAGATTTAATTTGATTTTACAATTTTAAATTGATTTAAATTTTAGATTTTAATTGGATCTTAGTTAAATTTTAGTTTAATTTTCAATTTAAATTTTATTTTGGTTTAATTTTTTATTTAAATTTTATTTTCCTAGGTATCAAGGTCTCTATGTTGGAGTTGGATGTTAAGGGGCGTTTTGGTGATTTTTACGATTTTTGACGATTTTTCTTGAATTTCTCTGTTTTCATCGGTTTGGATCCCGTTAGACTCGAAATGACATTCTGAGTGCAATGGAGGTACTTTCGAGAATTTTTGGGAGTCCAAAATTTATGAGGGGCATTTTCGTTATTTTATTGATTTTTTATAGATTTTCCTTAGATTTCTCTGTTTTCATCGATTTGGGTCCCGTTAGACTCGAAATCACATTATGAGTGCAATGGAGATACTTTTGAGATTTTTCTGACGTCCAAAATTTATGAGGGGTATTTCGTCATTTTGATAATTTTTATGGATTTTTTTCGAATTTTAGCGTGAGGTTTCTTTTAGTCACTGTGTGAGTATTTCTAAGTTTCAAAGTTGTATTTTCCTAGTTTAGCGAAGTCTCTAAGTTGTCGAACTATGTAGCGAACTTAAGCGTACGTGCTTGTTAAATCGGGTGTAAAGTGTAGCGATCCTAAGCGTGCGTAAATTTCTATGTTGAGTCGTGACGAGTAGAGAGCATGAAAAGGCTAGAAAAAGAAAGAATCAAGCAGTACTCACAAGCCTTCGAGTTCTTTTATGCTCATCATTAGGAATCCACAACAGTCAGCTAACAAATTGTCGAATTTGGCAAATGTAAAAATGGGGTGTCTACAATTTGGAAAAGATGACTATTTTTATTATTTAGGTCTTGTTAGCAATGTAGTTTTATTTGGGAATTAGTAGAGACCGGTATTTGCCGGACGAGGTTGGTGCCTAACATCTTCCAACCCTGTAGCGTGATCTCTGGATTCGTATTTTTCTTTCGTAGATTAGTAGTATTTACCTTTTTAGAGTCGGTATTTGATTCGTAGACCGTAATAATTAGGTGGCAACTCCCAAATCTCGAAAATCAAAAGCGGATCCGCGCAGCCCGCGGATCGAGGGCACTTTCAGACTCCGAACTCTTAAGGACACAACTCATAACATGTTGGTCTAATAAGACCCTTTTGTAGTATTGTTTTAATTAAAATACTTTAACTACCCTTACAATAATATGTTGATGCTTTGTTTATGCGTGATGTTTTATTTAATATTTATTTTGCTTAGTTCTAAGTTTTAATTATTGAAAATAATAAGTATGAGAATCGCGAACCGATCCGAACCAAGGTTGGTTTGGATTGGTTCGATTCCAAATTTGTAGAATCGATCTTGTTTGGTTCGATTCTGATTTTGCCATAAATCTGAACTATTAGGTTTTTAGTGAGCGTACCTTTTTGTCGTAGCGAAGATCCAAACTTAGAGTCGTGCCACGTTGAGTCGATCACCAGAGATCGGAAAGTCAAATGCCCGTCACATCGACATTTCTAGAGTAGTCACGATTATTTCCATGCCTTAAATCCTAGGGTCTTCGATAGAAACCCAGAAATCTACCTTCTTAAAGAGAAGAAGAAAATATAGAGAATATCTGATATTCGGTTATCTTTCACATCTTTTTTCTATATCTATTTATAAAGATAAAAAAGCTAAAAAGATTGCAATCTCCTAATACAATAGGGACTTAATCTCACTAGGATTCTAACTCCAAAAGGAATGCAAGTACGTGATTTTATGGGTTGAGTCCACATGGACACCTAAATAACCAACATCTCTCACTCGTCCATGATGGGACTCAACAATCATCTCATCATCTCAAGTTATACATGTATTTTTTTCATATAAAGGAATAAGGTGTGCGATCAATGGGAGTTTATTTTCCAGAAAGAATATTATGTCAAGTTTCTATCTCACTAACAAAACACATCTCATCTCCAATAACTTACATATGCCCTAGACTTATTTGACCACATTAGATTGAGCATTTTTTAACCCCTACGAGCCTAAGCTCAGAATAATGTTCAACCCTATACATAATGCACAAGTTTTCTTTCCAAAAATAAAATAATTTTTAAATCTATACATTTAGTTGAATATACAATAACATAGAAAAAAAATATTTTGAAAGTATAAATATCAGTATTGACACAAGTTCTAATCATTATGTACAATCTATCATTAGAATGTGATGTCAAATAATCTTCCTCAAACCCTCATGTTGCTTAGTTTTTGTTAAGTTACATTCCTAGTCATGTTCCATTAAACCTTATGAATCCTAGTCATAGGTAACATGCTAGAATTAGTAAACATTGACTTCTATTTTACAACATAGTTATTAGTCACCAAGGGCACAATAATCACCTAATTATTCAATATACTCACATAATAAGTAAATAAGAAATCATTCACTTACTCATATAGGTAAAAATATGTCAAAAATTAAATAGCACATATAATATGACTTACATGTTATGATGGAGCTACTCAAGAGTTCGTCAACTTCGACATCATACAAATCTAAGTCTAGTCGTACTATGAGCGCCTAACCTGAACTTCCCAATCCAATTACTTACCAAAACACCTGATTAAAATTTACATCCAGCTCCCCCAGACTTTATGATTCTATAAGTTTACGAATCATGTTAAAATCTTGTGAATCTCATCTCGACAATATTCGAAGTAAAAATAATACAATCATCAAGCTCGCAATTATTACGCCTTATAAATTGGTTCAACCCTTAAAATTTAATTGCCTAAGGAATATCTTCTTGCTTCGCAGTCTATGCGTCATTGTGTGAATGAATGACCTTAGCCTGATGATGAAAATGAAGTTCGTGTTCAAAAACATAGTTAAAAGTGTGTTGACATAAAATAATCCAAAAAGAATGCAATATAATGATTAATCAAATGGAAGGAATACATATATATAAAAAGAAATATCCAATAGTGATAATAAATCTATAAGTCTATTATAATCACAAATCAACACCTACGAAATCTCAAACTACTAACATGAGTATGATAAATGTCTCGAGGAATAGATTTAGTTAGAGGATATGTTACCATCTGACCTATAGAAATATGTGATATGACTACCTCCTTTTATGCAACCATGTCTCGAATATAGTGGTAGCGAATGTCGATATACTTCGATTTTTCATAGTATCTAGGATCATTTGCATATGTTAGTATTGTCATACTATTACAATACAATGATGCAGAATGTCTACTACTATGCACTATATTGAGTTGAATAAGGAATATTCTCAATCACATAGCTTCTTGAACCGCAACACTACAAGCAATATATTTCAAACTCTATCGTGGATAAAGCAATACAAGATTATTTCTTGGTAGACCAAGAAACAACACCACCTCCAAGTAAAAATGCATAAACTAATGTAGATCTATGCTCATCTAGATCACTAGCCCAACCCGTATCACTATAGTTTTGTAATCACAAATCTACTCCCTAGTAACAAAATGTATAATCTACAATCCCGCATAATTATCGAAATATTCTTTTTACTGCCTTCCAATGAATAGTTATTGGATTACTTTGATAACGACTGACCAATCCTATTACAGAGTAAATATTTGGTCGAGTACACATCATAGCATACATCAGACTTTCAATTGCATTTGCATAGGGTACTTCTGCCATCTTTTCCTTCTCTGCATCCGTCATAGGACAAAGACCAAGATGTAAGAAATGTCCCTTCTAAATTGGAGTGTCTATGGGCTTATAATTTTGCATACGGAAATACTCGAGCATTCTTTTAATGCAAGTCTCTTGAGACAAACAAAGAAGTCTCTTGGAAGGATCACGAGTGATCATAATTTCAAGTATAAAATTTACTTCGCCTATATAATTTATTTCGAAATTTGAGGATAACTACTTCTGAATGGTGACAATCAACTCCATATCATTTTCAACTAACAGAATATCATCAATATATAAAGACAACATTAAAAAATTCTTTCCACTCCATTTAACGTATACACAATGGTCATTTTCCATCATCGTAAACCCATTTGAAATAATGACTCAATGTAATCGAAAGTATCATTTCCTGGATGATTGCTTTAAATCATAGATGGACTTTTTAAGCTTATAGACTTTGCGTTCATGTCCTTTTACTATGAAGGCTATAGGTTGATCCATATAGATCTCCTCATCCAAACCTCGATTGAGAAATATCGTCTTAACATTCATTTGGAAGAGCTCTAAATCTAAATGTGCGACAATGACTAAAATGAGGCGAACGGATGTGAATCTCACTACTAGTGAGAAAGTCTCATTATAGTCAATACCCTTTATTTGGGTATATCCTTTTGCAATTAGATAGGCTTTATACTTAATAATAGTTTCATCAACCTTTTGTATGACTTTTAAAATCTATTTATTTTCAACAGTTTTGTGCCTAGGCAGAAGATCAATAAGTTCTCAAACTTGATTCTTCATCATAGAACTAATTTTCTCTTGTATAACAGTCATCCACTCTTTAGAATGGAAGTAGATAATGACAATACCTCTTAGTAATTCATAGGTTCATCATCATCAATTAGGATAAACATGAATGATTCTCTTTTAATCTCAAATCGACGGTGGAGTATTATTCCATGTTTACTCTTACGAAGCTTAAGATCATCATAAAAAATATTTAGTGGTACACTCTCATTGATTGGTACACTCCCACTATTCTCGACGATCATCAAATCATCAGAAGGTTTAGTTACCCCACCCTCATCGAAAATAGGTGGAGGTTCCTCTTTTGATTCCGGATTTGGTTCTATCATCTCATAGAACTCATGTGATTTCTAAGTTTTCTTCCTGTTTGAGAAATCATTCTTAATAAAATCCACATCTCGCAACTCAATCTCTATCATTCCACCAATGTTTCATTTATAAATAAACGCAAAGTCCTTAAATTGCTCAGAATCGTATAAACATGCATTTTTTAGCTTTCATGCCTAACTTTCCAATCTGATGGGAAGGAATATGAACAAAATTAGATAATCCCCATGGATATAGATGACCCAAATCGAATTTTTTACCTATCCATAACTCATAAGGTGTGGATGTAACACATTTGAAGAGTACCTTATTGAGGATGTAGGTTACAATAAAAAAAGCATCTCCCCAGAAAGAAATAGGAAGGCTTGTTTACGCAATCATCTATTTCACTATATCTAAAAAAGTTATATTCCTTCTTTCTGCTACGCCATTTTGTTGGAGAGTAAAATGAATCGTTAATTGCCTACGAATACATTTTTCTTCACAGAACTTCTTCATAGTCTCTGATAAATATTTGTGTCCTCAATCAATTTTGAGAGTCTTAGGACCCGTGTCGATAAAGGAACTAGAAGTACTTAAAACATAAGTAATCTCAGAAGTATTTTTTGAAATACTGTTTAAAGTAGTTGGATACGTGTTGTACGTTTGGATGCAGGATCTGAGAAGTATTTCTCACAGAATTTTGTGTTTGGAAACTATTATAGATTCTATTAAAATGGCCAGAATGCCCTTATATGTAATAATTACTATTTTTAATATTATAACTCAATAAGTTATGCTAAAAAAAAGTAACAGTTACTGTTTTGATTAAATAAAAACATTACACATCATTTTAAACTCAAAATATACTTATTTTTATTTTTAAAAAAATTTGACAAAACCTTCCCTAAATATTGAAAATTTAAATAATAAAACCTCTATCATCATACATAAAATTATATGTAATAATCACACCAACATATGTAAAATAAAAAGAAAACATTCATAAACAAAATATATATGTGATCGTCATACCAATAAACAAAGTTGTTCATATAGTAGAAACATACTAAATTTATCAAAAAATATAATTTATTCAGTTAATAGTAACTTCTAAGTCATAAAATTATATAATTATATCACGTCGATCATAAGCTTATTTTATAACTTCAGCTATGACTTCTCTCTTATATTCAATTTCTCTATGTCCTTCCCGTTGTGAACGTCTCGAGGGTCCAGGTTCATCTACACTCCTAGGGACAACTTCATTTATATAATCTAATTTTTCGTATATAGCAAACTCAACATCTATCAAAGTTTCCTTTCAAATGAAATTGTGCAGTCTCATGTAAGTAATGACGATGTCCATTTATGTATCAATGAAGTATGTGTGCATGTCCCTAAGAATTACCCATCTTACCTTTAATAACCCAAAACACCTCTCTATAACATTGCGTAATGAGGAATGAAGATGGTTAAATAACTCTTTCTTTTCCTTTTGTCATGCACCCCGTTGAAAGTCTTATAAATGGTAACAAACACCCATATTGGTGTCATGTACTCATCCATCAATGGATAGGCAGAATCAACCAAGTAATAATTGCCTACAAATGAATAATATTTTCATTATTATATATATAATTTAATGTACTTATAAGTAATATTTTGAATACCAACTTGACGGAGGGTGAGAAAATCCCGAATTTGGATAATTTATGGTTTTTAAGAATACGTTCGCGTCATTTACTTGTCCCTCCCAACCAGCAACTACATATGTGAAAAACATACGAAAGAGCATACAGCCATTACATTTTGTGTTATACCCTTTCAAATAAAATATCGAAGTTGATCTACTATTGGAACTCGTGCCCCAATGTGAGTACCGTCGATCACTCTAACACAATCCTTCATATAAAATGAAAGTTTATGTTAAAAGATTAAACATTATAATTTTTTTGAATTTATCTTTAAAATTACTTTAAAGAAAGGTCAGAATCTTCGATTTGTGCGAATTTGATAAGGGATCTCATCTAAAGAACAAGGCATAATGAGAGTCTTACACAATTCAAGGACAACTTTCAAGATTCTATGAAAGTGTCTACTCACAGTTTCTTCGGAACGTTGAAATCGATCACCAACACTTCGCATGTCATTATTTTGTCACAATATTTTTAGGAACATTCCTATGGATACTTCCAAAGAAGCGTTCCTTATTTTTTCGAGACCTACCTCTTCATATAGAGTTTTGCATAATTTCTCGAATACACGTTTCTCTATCCGAAATTGTTCATGACGTATTGAATTATTTCCAAACAAAATATAATTCATATAATTTTATCCAGTAAAATTACAATTAGTCTTGGGTTGTCGAATTAATTTATTTTTACGAGCCATACGATAATGATTTGCTGCAGCAAGTGTAGCCATACATATAATCTCATCGTCTGAATCTAAATAATCCATCTTGTTTCTGTTTACATTATTGATAAAAAAAAATATCATCTAATATTCCATATTAACAATCACATAAATATATTAATATATAAATATTAAAACAAATATTTTTAACAATCAAACCATAATCCATAAGACATAATCAACAATCCACAAACTAGAAATAAATAAAAATATAATTCATACAGAATAAATCCAAACAAAATCCATGAAACAAACTTTATTTTGCTAACCACATAATCTACAAAAAAATGATTCACAAAAATCGACTCATGAAAAAAAAATTATACTACCCTCTAGTGATCACTACGATAACGACAATATTCAAAATCAAGGTACGATATACGAGCATCATTCGTCGGTAAGTTATAGAAGGCATTTCTAAAATATACACTCTCCATGAACTTGTATACTACATGATAATATCGATCACTACCTATAGGAATCTCATCTACTAATTCATTAATAAATGTCATACATTCATCAGGAGTAAGTTTTTTTGCTCATTTGGAAGTTCATCCATATGAATATTTGATTGGAAAAGATCCACCAAAGGACTAAATTCAACTTCGAATAATCATATTTTTCTGTATTTTTACATTTTGGTCTACAATCCCCACTTATTGACGACCTTCTTTGTGATGATTTTGAACTTGGTGACTCATCAATATCATCATCCGGGTGAGTTGAGAGTATATTTTCTTGTGTCGTTGGAATGTATTTAGGAGTATCGTCATCATCATTATCAGCAATTGACTCATTCGTCATGTTTGTCGTTGTAGAAGATTGAACATGAGATCTAATAGCTATGGTACCACCAAATAAGTTGTCCAACTCATCTCTGTGCTCCACTGCCTTGTAACAAAACTTATTATCTCCAAGATGTTGCTATAAAAAATGATGAATACTATTAATAGATATTTATTAATATCTTCATAAATAAGTAAAATTAAATATATTAAAAAATATGTATTACCATTTCTCGGTTAATCCACCATTCATCGCCCATGATAATAGAATAGTCGATCCAACCGATTCTAGTTACACTCATTAGATTGGACCAAACCTTTTAATCTAATTTTATTTTATGAATTTTGAATTATTTTTATTCGAATTTAAATCCCATTTTCTTGAAAAAAAAATTCCGAACAAACTTCTATCCTAACCTATCTAAAGTTGGCCCATTTCTACGACCTTGTACGACTGCTTCAACACATAGTTTAATAAAGGTTTTGTCTAAATACGGACTCCAATTTGTTTTACCCTTATCATTTTGTGTTGCAACTTGTTTGTTCTTGTTCATATTTGTAGTTTCAGAAGACATCTTAAAATGAAAACAAAGAAATGTGTGAAAAAAAATTAAATAAATATTTAAAAGAAAAAAAATTAATCATGTGTTTTTTAGATAAACATAAATAAATTAATAAGAAACATTCTTTTATAATTCTATCGAAATTTCAGCAACATCTCATCTTAAAAATGGACATATGAAATTTTTCTGATAAAAAAATACTTACATAATACACAATCTAACATCCACGTAACATCCCATACATATTAACATTTAAAAAAATATATAATACGTACATCAACATGTTTTAAACCATTAGAACTCAAAGAGAATTATTTAAGTTTCAACTTCTCTAACAAAGCAATTCTAACTAGTAAATTTCACTAAAAATTACAATCTAAGCTCGACACTTATAATGCTACAAGAAAAGATTTGGGACACAATTGGTCCAATGAAGTGGATGCTTAGAATTAATTTAAATAGTAATTCATATAAATATTATCAATTCAAGCACCTCAGTATGTCATCAAAGCCTAGAACACGACCTCGAATGAACATGGGACTAATTCTAACATGAATTCATGCCAAAACATTAGAAGATTTTTAACATGAGCAAACCATGAAATTTTCTATTAAAAGCCACAACGAAAAAAATCGAACACATCTAGAGATGAGGAAACAAATCAAAAGAGTGGTGATATTATGGTGATATTAAAAAAGTAGTAATATTAAAAGAGTGGGGACTAAACTGGTTAATTGTACAGAGAAGAGACATTAACTATAAAAATCATCTCAATTGGGAGATAAATTAATAACTATAATATTACAAAGGGCATTAATGGGGATCATGCTATGAAGTATACAAAAATTATCAGGAAAACAGATCATACAGATTGGTAGACTAAGCAAGATAAATCAATAACTATAATATTACAATCTAAATATTCATCTTAAGTGCCTATTACAATCATTTGTTGAAACATTAAATTGCAACAACCCAAAAAAAGATAAAATATCATAACATTTTGATGTCAATATCTGCAACTATTATGTGCAAGTAAAAGATGATACAAACAGATAATTTGATAAGATGCTTCTAAGGATTTATAATCAATATCACAAATTACTCAATACAGACAATTGGGTTTTTTCAAATTTTTTTTCATTTTTAAAAATTGGGTCCTTTTCTATTTTAGAAGGAATTTGTTGGGATTTAATCAGTTTTTCTTTTTGTTTTTTTAGGTTCAACCCAACCCTTCAAAAATTCAAAACAAACCATTGCATTAAACAACAAACAAATGGTTTTCTCTCTATTATCGAAACTTTTTAAAATTTGGTTTTTTTTTGTTTTTTTCAAGTTTTATTTTGATTTGAGTCTAAGAAATTATTGCATCATAATTACTAGAAATTTCCATAGATCTTCTACAATCAAATCTAAACAGTTACAAACAATGTATAAATTGAATATGATCCAACAAGCAATCATCGAAATAAAATATAAATAAAAAACTAATCACGAAGTCTGAAACCTCCTAAAAATTTCAATAGTTGCTAAACAAGAAGATAAAACGAATAGAAAAATATCAAATTAAAGATTAAAGAGATTATTAGATAAATCATCAAAAGTAAGTACAACTGTTCAACAATGGTTAGAGGATCAGTTATAGAAGAAATACCCAATTTTTCGAGTTCCAAACGAGAGACGACTCTCTCTATTGAGTTCTAAATGAGAGTTCTATCGAGGGTTTCAAAGAAGAGATCTCGCCCTATTGGTTTTGTCGAGGTTCCGTTGAGGGTTTTCGTTGATGGAGAGCTAGCCATCACAGTCGCCCGAGGGAGAAAAAATCGTTGGAGGGAGAGATATCACTCTCAAGTGCTCTAACGAGGGTTCTGTCGAACGAGAGTCTCTTCTCTAGTTTTAACTTCGCGTGGAGGCTCTGTTTCGATTTTTTTTCATATGGTTAAGGTAAAAGAAAACAATAGTAAAAAGTTTTAATATTGAAGGTGAAATTGGAATCTTACGAAAAAGTTTGACGGAAAAATTGTTCATTGCAAAAACGAAATTGAAAAGTACCAATTTCAGTACTTCTCATAAAAGTATTATTTTGACTCTTTCAAAAATTTGCTCTTTCAAAGCATCGGATGTCCAAATGATAGAGTACAAGAGTCTAAAGTACTTAGAGAAGTTAATTCAAACAGACCCTTAATTTTTCTCTCCAACTGATTTTCAATTTCCAAAATAAATTTCTTAAAGCAATCCGATGCTTCAGATTTATGTGAAATCAAAAAAATGTATCCAAATTGTGAATAATCAACAATAAATGTGATGAAATAGATCATTTATTGGCGTGCCTTCACATTAAGTGGTCCACATATGTCAGAATGGACTAATTCTAAGGGAATTGACGCACGTATCAACTTTTCAAATGGTTTCCTACTCGACTTTTCAACTAAACAATGTTCACCGACCGGAAGATCGACTTTTGAAAGTGAACTTAATAATCCACCATTTGCTAGTATTTTCATCTTATCTTATCTAATATGGCCTAATCTAGCATGTCATTTCACAGAATCAGAAACAACACTCTTAAAAATCAAATAAGCATCAGGGTTTAAATTACTATAATTAACATCTAATTTGAAATAAAAGCATATCTATAAACAATTGAATCCAAATAAAATGCTAACTGCCTTTTAACGAAAAATGAAAATCAAAACTTAAATCTAATAGCGATGTAACTGAAAATAAATTACGTCGAACTTCTAATGTATAAAGAACATCGTAGAGTAACAATGCGTGTCTTGTGCGCATCCGTAGTTAGTATATTCCTATTCCTACTACATCTTCACTATAATTGTTTTCCGTAAATATCTTTATGCTACTATACAGGACTCGGCTAAATTTTACGAACCATACTTTATCTTTTGTTATATGTTTAGTTGTTCCAGAATCTACAATCCAATCAGATCACAAGAATTAACAACAAACACCTCTCTACAAACAAAAAAATGAACGGGGGTATTAGAGTTTGTTTGTACCTTTTTCGACTCAGTGCATTCACGAATGAAGTAGCCTAGTTTCTTACAATTGTGGTGTGCCATCTTATATTTATCTTTCTTTTCACCATGTTTTCATCTACAACGTTTGAAGTTCTAATTTTTTTAGGTGCAAAATCATTAGTTTGAGTTCTTTTTATTAACTTACGCTTGGATATGAAGTTTTCTTGTTTATCGGATTTAGCAGAGAAAGTGACACTGTTAGTCCTTGTAGACTGACGTTCAGTTTCTAATTCAAGATATCATGACAATTGAGAGAAATTGGTAATACTCTTATTGTACATCGTATTGAGCTTCATCTACTCCCAAAAATAGGTAAAGATCTCAAGACAACAAGGATTTGCTACTTATCTATCAGAATATTTCCAACAACTTTGAGATCGTGTATTATTTGAGACAATATTCTAAGATGCTCGACTATGGTGTCATTAAGAACCTTCTTATATGAGTCAAATTTCAGTGTCAATACGCGCAATCTAATTGCTGAGGTACCCGGAAAAGAAAGTTTCAAAGCACCCCACATTTCTTTGGTTGTTTGATAACCTTCAAATTCGCCAATAAGATCATTGTGTATGATACTTAGCATAATAAACCATACGCACCAATCTTATTTCTATCAATTTAGGTATGTGTCTATGCTATGACAGTGTTGTGCAAAATTTTCTTCTTTTAGTCTATCTATAATTATGATATCCAGAACCCCTTGTTCATCTAGAAGATACTGGGTCTTTCGATGCCAAATTTCATAATTATTTTCATCAAATTTCTCTCCCTTATTTAAATCCTCTACTTTTTTAAATGCCATTGCAATTTACTATATTAAAAAAATATGCACAAATTAAAAAATATATTGTTATATATATATATATATATATCATTTATGCCACATACAAAAAATTTGTTATATCCCTCAAATCAGCCAATCAAGATCAATGTTATGACATCAGATCAAAAAACTAAACATTGACAATTATCAAAGTTAACAATCATTTCTTTTAATCATAATTTTGATCTTAATTGTTAAATTCGTGACGTGCAAATTTTAAAGAGGAACCCAAAAAGTTACCACTCTTAATAGAAATAAATTAATAAATATTCAAATTAATTTATTACAATTGAGATAATAAATAAATAAACATTTTCATTTAGTCACATAATTTAATTATCGATATCATGTTATTCCAATAACTATAATCAAACAATTAATCATGGAAAGATAATCATGAATGTGTAACGCATTTATTCAACCCAATTATACATCTATGTGTAAGACCCACTGTGGCGCCCCGCCGAACACTAACACAAATCCCCATGTCAGATCTCGAGGTACTAGGTGGCACCTCGAAATTTCGGCATGGTCTCCTCTGCTTATGTTAGCATTCCAAAGCGTTCAACTTGCACCTGATAAACGACATACAATCCTGCATACATATACAAAAGATAATACTAGCGGAAGCCTATATAAGTCAAATAACGTACGAAAGATCAGAGTGCAGAAGAATAACCAGAATACAGGATTATACAAAATTTCTCACTCTAACAGAAATCCTAACACTCAGAACAACATGTATAATACTCTCGGATAAATCGACACCACTAGGGGTAATAACCCTAATACTCACCAAGTGACGAACTCTGGCTGTCTATCTGACCCACCAGATGATTCTCACTCGTGCTCTATATCTGCCTCGCCAAACTTCGGATCTGAAACTAAAAAAATAGAGAAAGAAAGGGTGAGTAACAATGGTTACCCAGTAAGGAAACAAACAATTTCTGCCAATAACCCCTCCTAACATGAACGAATAAGCATACTGAATCATTTTAAAATAGTCAAAGTTTTACAGAAGAAATTACGATTAACTGGTACATATAGCCAGGGATGAACAACTAAACATTTTAAAACTCACATTACATCGATCAACAGTACTCACTATAACATTATCTTTTTATACAAATCTAATTGATCAAAGAGAAATAATAAACATAGATTTCATTTTATATATCAAAATAAACAACATATACATAATACACAATGGTGGAGTATTGGAATTAAAGAGTTGGGATTCACGACTGGATCGCTCCCAGTCGGGACATAATGTTACAATTCTTCTCTGGTTTTTAGTTCCTGATTTTGTGGCCGGTCGCTGCACTTACCACACTTGGTTGACCATTTATCCGGCTCAGGCTGGCCGTTTGACGTGACCGTAAGCAATGGGTCTCTTTTCGATGTGTCAGAACGTTCGACTACTATAGATTGTTAGTGATCACTGACCAATCATCTTCGTCTATGCCTATCAGGCGTACATGTGATTCCCAAATATACAAACCATTCGTATACGACCACCTTTACATTACAAGTTCACTAGTAAAGATAGAGAGGAATAAACCCGGATTCCAATTGTGACTCCACTCTCATACGCGTCCCATACCACGTATGAGCTTGGTGGTCCCTACCGTACATCCCAGGATAGTACACCACTCCGGATGATATAATGCACTATCCCTTCAGGCATTCACAAACTCTTTAACAGCTCACAAAATAGCTACATATGTATATTATTTTCATTTGAAAATAAAAGAGAAATTAACAATACAAGATTGAGAATGGATATCCAGTTTCCTACCATGCAAGTGTAGCCACCCGACCTAAAATAAATAACATAACGGAAACGTAAACAGCGCCTCGCGCTAACAGAAAGGAAATAAACATGCAACCAATAATATTATCCCTGGATATCTGTTCACCAACCTACACACAACACAACAACGTAAAATGCAGACATCACCCCTCGGGTGTGACTCTGACATTTTACCGTTTCATACCTTTTTTTTTCCTCTTTCTGATTTTTTTTTTACAATTTTCAATCTTTTCAATAAAACATCCATTTTCTGATATTCATCAACTCAATATGAGTTCATTGAATATTAAATCACATTTTCCAACTAAAGAATTTATTTTTATCAATAATACTGAAAAAATTACAAATTTCATATCAAAACGGGGTCCGAGCAGTGCACAAGACCCAATTTATAGAAATAACCCGTTAAAATATCCTACCAACGTACAATTTGTAAAAAATACAATTAAACATATCAAACATGCAATTTCTGGCGTGAATTTTGAAAAAACAAAAGAATTCTATATATTGGAAATACATCAAAAATTTTCAGATAAAATCCTAAATGCAATTTTCACAATCTACAATTACTAATAGAAATTGAGAGTTCCTTACAATCACTAGGCGACGGAATTGAAGCACGTGCGCAGAAATCGAGATGGACCGAACTTCGAAGCGGTTGATTTTCGAAACCGGCCCGGTGGTTTTGAAGATCTCGATGTGCTCGTCTCTTCTCCCTTCTACGGCGAAAGACGGTTTGACCCCGAAATCGATGAAAACCGAGGTCGAAGTTACGAAAATCTCTGTATAAAAATACGACTGATTTTTTACTATACGGGGTGAAAAAGATGAGAAAACGGAAGGAATTTGATTAGGTTGTGTAGAGAATGAGGCTGCGGACGTTTCTCCCTTCTGCGTCGGAAGACGGTTTGACCCCGAAACGGACGAAATCCGAGGTCAAAGTTTCGAAATTTCCGTATCCAAATACGGCTGATTTTTTACGATATCGGGTGAAATAGAAAGTGAAACGAAGAAAGGTTGGGTGGGTTTTGTAGATGTCGAAGCTGCGGACATTTCTCCCTTCTGCGTCGATCGTCGACGGCAAGCCGTTTGTGAGAGATCTGAGATGGAAGATCGAAGAAAAAAAAAATTTGTTTTTTATATGTCTCGACCGTATGGACAAGTGCTCATTTCGAGACTTCGATTGTGACTCATTTTTACTCCTCGAAACGAAAGCGCTATAAGTAAAGATAATGATTCCACAAAAGCAGCGACTACCACCTGCCTGTGCCCACATCCATCCTAAAGATATTTAGTAAAATATAAGTTAGAAGGTGGGTCTATGTAAATGTGAGAAAGAATAATCTTGTGACAATGTTGTATTAATGGTGACTTAATAGAATTGTGAGAAAACAGATGTAGGATTTAGCCCATCGAGTAAGATTTTAAATTATAAAGGTTATGACAGAGGTTTTGAGGAAATATCACCATAAGTAGAAAATGTAATATTGAATTGAATATAAAGATAATTGTATGTTTGCGATAAGACTATGCATTGAGGAGTAATATTCCTACCAAGTATGAGTAAAACATAATAGACGATGTAATTGATGAGAGAAGTAAATATGAAGAATAAAGAAGATGTGAAAGGATTGTGGTTGATAGACATTGGTGGGCAAGTGATACAAGGTGAATTGATTATTATTTTATGATTATACAAATAATGGATTAGTTGGAGTATGAGTTTGAAATAGAGTGATTAATTAATGAAAGTGTTGGGTTGACAGAAAATGACAGATATAAGTCAACGAGCTATAAATGAGATTGACTTGGGACTAAGAATAGATAGTAATCGAAAATAGGTAGTGTTTATTATACATGTCGTGTTAGTGGAATCACGACAAAGTTTGATAAGTATGATTTCAATCTCGAGGACGAAATTTTTTTTAAGGGGGGGAGAATGTAACACCCCGAATTTTTAATTCGTATCTCGAGGAAAAAATAAATAGTGGAATATTAAAAAAATCTTGAAAGTGGGATTTAGGGGTAAAACTTTAGGATATTTTTGATCATTGTTAATGGAATCTGACCTCACCATTAGATTCAAAATGATCGAAAAACATAGTTTAGCCTGTAAGCACGCTCAAATGCGAGTCCGAATATAAAAGTTGCAAAATCCTCGATTATCGGGTCGGACTAGGCTAAAACAGTGACTTTTTTTAGAGTAATAATTTTTAAAATTCGATCATACCATTGGGTTCATAACGAAAAATTAATCAACATAGATTATTTATTTGTCATTTTTGGAGATCAGGAAGTCGAATTATCGCCAAAAACGAAAACGACATCAAGTTTAGGGGTCACATCAGGCCAAAAATGTAAATTTTTTATGGAGACATAATTTGTAGAAATTGACTATACCATTAGATCCGGAACGAAAAATTAGGTGAAATAGAGTATTCATTTGTCAGTTTTGGAGTCCGGATGATCAAGTTATCATCAATCGAAACAATTGACAAAATACCGAATTCGTCCCACATTTTATTTAAATAATATTTTTAATTTTTTTTTATATGTTATCTTCCCCAACGCGTCCATACGGATGGATCGAACTTCGAAGCGGTTGATTTTCGAAACCGACCCGGTGGTTTCGAAGATCTCGATGTGCTCGTCTCTTCTCCCTTCTACGGCGAAAGACGGTTTGACCCCAAAACCGATGAAAATCGATGTCGAAGTTACAAAATCTCCGTATAAAAATACGGCTGATTTTTTACTATACGGGGTGAAAAAGACGAGAAAACGAAAGGAATTTGGGTGGATTATGTAGAGAATGAGGCTGCGGACGTTTCTCCCTTCTGCGTCGGAAGACGGTTTGACCCGGAAACGGACGAAATCTGAGGTCAAAGTTTCGAAACTTCCGTATCCAAATACGGCTGATTTTTAACGATATCGGGTAAAATAGAAAGTGAAACAAAGAAAGGTTGGGTGGGTTTTGTAGAGAACGTAGTTGCGGACATTTCTCCATTCTGCGTCGATCGTCGACGGTGAGCCGTTTGTGAGAGATCTGAGATGGAAGATCGAAGAGAAAAAAAAAATTTGTTTTTTATATGTCTCGGCCGTATGGACGCGTTGGGGAAGATGACATATATAAAAAAAATTAAAATTATTATTTAAATAAAATGTGGGACGAATTCGGTATTTTGTCAATTGTTTCGATCGATGATAAGTTGATCATCCGGACTCCAAAACTGGCAAATAAATACTCTATTTCGCCTAATTTTTCGTTCCGGATCTAATGGTGTAGTCAATTTCTACAAATTATATCTCTATCAAAATTTTACATTTTTGGCCTGAGGTGACCCCTAAACTTGATGTCGTTTTCATTTTTGACGATAAGTCGACTTCCTGATCTCTAAAAATGACAAATAAATAGTCCATGTTGAATAATTTTTCGTTATGAACCCAATGGTATGATCGAATTTTATAAATTATTGTTCTAATAAAAAGTCACTGTTTTAGCCTGGTCCAACCCGGTAATCGAGGATTTTGCAACTTTTATATTCGGACTCGCATTTGAGCGTGATTACAAGCTAAACTATGTTTTTCAATCATTTTGAATCTAATGGTGAGGTCAGATTCTATTAAAAATGATCAAAACAAAGTCCCACAGTTTTACCCTAAGTCCCACTTTCAAGATTTTCTTAAAATTTCACTATTTATTTTTTCCTCGAGATACGAATGAAAAATTCGGGGTGTTACATTCTCCCCCCCTTAATAAAAATTTCGTCCTCGAAATTGAAATCATACTTATCAAACTTTGTCGCGATTCCACTAACACGACATGTATAATAAACACTACCTATTTTCGATTACTATCTATTCTTAGTCCCAAGTCAATCTCATTTATAGTTCGTAGACTTATATCTGTCATTTTCTGTCAACCCAACACTTTCATTAATTAATCACTCTATTTCAAACTCATACTCCAACTAATCCATTATTTGTATAATCATAAAATAATAATCAATTCACCTTGTATCACTTGCCCACCAATGTCTATCAACCACAATCCTTTCACATCTTCTTTATTCTTCATATTTACTTCTCTCATCAATTACATCGTCTATTATGTTTTACTCATACTTGGTAGGAATATTACTCCTCAATGCATAGTCTTATCGCAAACATACAATTATCTTTATATTCAATTCAATATTACATTTTCTACTTATGGTGATATTTCCTCAAAACCTCTGTCATAACCTTTATAATTTAAAATCTTACTCGATGGGCTAAATCCTACATCTGTTTTCTCACAATTCTATTAAGTCACCATTAATACAACATTGTCACAAGATTATTCTTTCTCACATTTTATATCGACCCACCTCCTAACTTATACTCTACTAAATCTTTTTAGGATGGATGTGGGCATAGGTAGGTGGTAGCCGCTGTTTCTACAAAATCATAATCTTTACTTATAACGCTTTCATTTCGAAGAGTGAAAATGAGTCGCAATCGAAGTCTCGAAGTGAGCGCTTGTTTATAGAAAACATTGATCACGTAACGAGAACGATAATAATGAATTCCTCTACTAGAAGGCGATCGTGAAATGAGAAGGCAAAAGAAGAGTTAGAATTGACACCGAGGATAGAAAGATAAAAGGGAAAAGATAATCTATCTTTTTAAAGGAGGAAAATCGATTCAAGAAGTTGTAAAGCAAGAGCTGCTTTATCTAATAGTTCAGTCGTTAGGCCTCCCAATAGTATAAATAATTTCTTTACTTGAACTGTGTCAGTTGTTTCTAACTCTAGCAAGTGTGCAAACTCTTCACAGAATTATATGATCTAGAAGAACCAGTATTGAATATAATTTCAATTTCTAACATTATAATTAGAGATCGTACTTTCCAAAACTTCGTCGGAGACATGTACTTTCTCCTAGGTCACAATCCTTGCTCGCGACTGTGATAGAGAGCATTATTTCCTAATATGTTCCACCTGACCACACGCGTAACAATGTCAATAATTTTGTCTTCGTAGATCTCTGTGGAGTAGGCAGTTGGTAGACTGGAGTTTGTAAGTTCTGAACCTACCTTGTTGATTCCTTTGGCCTTGTTGGTATCATTGGAGCTCCAACTGCTCTATAACTCGGCGATTAGGGAACTCTACAACTTGATAGTGGAGGAGTTCTATATTATAGATACATGGATTTGGAGGAGATTGACTTCGAATAAATCAGTCTCTTGCTCGAATCTGATCTGGGAAGAAAAGAAATCTAAGGTCAACTCATTTACCCCTTGAAGGTCTGAAACTCTATCTCCTTTCGTTTTATCCTTTAAGCTCGATTTACCGTATTTCTATAATTGGTAGTCTTAATCATCGATCTCTTGGCCCTTAGGTAGGGTTATAGTCTTCTAAAGAATCTACGGGCCTTTTACAGATTTGTCAAGATAAGCTCGGACGCACATCGTGACAACCTAGTGAACATCATATTATATTCGGTAATCGATAGATTACCCTGCACTAATCTCAAAAACTCCTAGTTCTTGATTTCTCGAGTAATCTCGAATATAAATCTATCGAGAAATATCCTCTCGAAGTTTACCCACTCAAACGATCCATCTCCCAATACATTCATCTCAAAATGTTACTAATGATTAGCATCCTCGTCCAACTAGAATGTAATCATCGTCACCCACTGATCTCTTGGCACTACATGACACTCAAAGTCTCTCAAGTCTTCAAAATCCACTTATTGACCTCAATCAGACCGAAAAAGTCCCCAAATCTTGATAGACGTAATCGTTAAAAATTCTACAACCACATCCTTGGATTTACCTGTCCTTTGGGCTAGGGAATTCTCTTATTCTTCAAAGGCACGACCTTGTGATAATGGTCTTTAAGGTGAAATAATATTTCCCTTTTGTGAAGAAGTCCAACGCTTCCTCATTTCTTGGATTTAGTGGTGTGTCTTACAATCGTGGTAAATCTTGTACCATCTTTTACTTCCGATCGCTAGTCTTGTCTGTTCGGGATGGCACGAATACGTTATCAACTTTATTTAAATCTGGTGGCCTTATTGTTCCTTCAATTGGTTTGTCTAGCATATTTTTGAGGCACGCATCCTTAATCGATTGATATTGACTCGAACATTGTTCTCATTTATATCCCAATTTACCACATTCGTAATATATCACAACTCTTCTTTTCAACTGATTTAGTAATATATGTTTTTTTCTTATAAAATTCTTCCATCCATTGAGTTGGTATGTCTATAATATCACACCTCACGTATGGTTATTTTTCCTATGAATTTGCTAGTTTTGTAATTATTTGTCTCTTATTAAATACTAATTGCCTTCCTTCCATTTGGCGTCGAGGTGATGGTGGTTGTACTATTCATATTTCTTCTCTAAAGTTATCATGAGACTCAGCTACCTATCCGATGAATGACATTAGTTGTGATATCGGGTCAGTAGTCTGATCCAAAACCTATCTTGTCTCTGTTGTGTTTTGGCCTCTGCCTCGTCCACTCCTCTCGCTTATGTTCATCCGTATTAAGGCACTTATTAGAATAAGGCCAAAACCATTCTTACGTAACTATAAATTACTACCGTAGCTTGAAACTTAGTAATGGACTCCATTTCCATTACTAACAGAACATATCTAAAATCTTATCTTAGGCTTACTAGGCTCTATAGACTTCTAGACACGGAAGAACTCGTAATTCCAATACGGAACTACTAGTGATCTCGGATACCGAATTCCTAGTGACATTCTATGATTATCGCTCTAATAACTGTGATATCAGCCAATTCTTCAAAACATAGCAGATCAGTATCCCATACGGATCTAATACTATGCTCTGATACCATCTGTGGCGCCCCGTCGAACACTAACACAAATCCCCATGTCAGATCTCGAGGTACTAAGTGGCACCTCGAAATTTCGGCATGGTCTCCTCTGTTTATGTTAGCATTCCAAGGCGTTCAACCTGCACCTGATAAACGACATACAATTCTGCATACATATACAAAATATAATACTAGCGGAAGCTTATACACGTCTAATAACGTACGAAAGATCAGAGTGCGGAAAAATAACCAGAATACATGATTATACAAAATTTCTCACTCTAACAGAATTCCTAACACTCAAGACAGAATCCATAAAACTACCTGTGGGAATTGACACCACTAGGGGGTATAGCCCTAGTACTTACCAGGTGACGAACTCTGGTTGTCTATCTGACCAACCAGATGATCCTCATTCGTACTCTATACTTGCCTCGCCAAGCTCTAAATCTGAAACTAAAAATTAAAGAAGGAAAGGGTGAGTAACAATGGTTACCCAGTAGGGAAACAAACAATTTCTGCTAATAACCCCTCCAAGCATGAACGAATAAGCATACTGAATCATTTTAAAATAATCAAAGTTTTACATAATAAACTACGATTAACTGGTACATATAGCCAGGGATGAGCAACTAAACATTTTAAAACTGACATTACATCAATCAACAGTACTCACTATACCATTTTCTTTATGTACAAATCTAATTGATCAAATGGAAACATTAAACATGTATTTCATTTTATATATCAAAGTAAAGCAGCAGATACATAATACACAATGGTGGAGTATTGGAATTAGAGTGTTGGGATTCACGACTGGATCGCTCACAGTCGGGACATGATGTTACAATTTCTCTCTGGCTTTTAGTTCCTGATTTTGTGGCCGGTCACTGCCCTTACCACGTTTAGTTAACCATTTATCCGGCTCAGGCTAGCCGTTTGACGTGACCGTAAGCAATGGGTCTCTTTTCGATGTGTCAGAACGTTCGACTACTATAGATTGTTAGTGATCACTGACCAATCATCTTTATTCTATGCCTATTGTAGACACCTCAATTTAAACGGGCCACTTCTCGAAAGGGCCCAAAAATATCGATTTTCTAAATAAATGGGCCAACGGGCCTTAAAGGCCCAAGTCATTGAAAAGTGACATTTTTACCAACCCGAGGCCCCTAAGACCTCTCAATGGTTTAGGAGACCTACCAAAAGGACTCGGCCTACCTTACGTCTTCCCAATATTCACCGTTCCGCTACCAAAATAAAAAACGCCAAATTTTCGATAAATTTCACCAACGGGCCTAAAAAACCCGATTCGCCAACACGTGGCATTTTTGATCAAACTAATGATTGCAAAAATCTAAAAAAATTAAAAAATTAAAAATGTGAGACTTGGGATGCCTACCCCTCCTCTACTACCACCGCTCCGCCTCCGAATCCGCAAAAAATCATAGGCCCACCTAAGGCCCATGAGCCCTCAACACTTTCCTAAATCGATTTCTCATCTTACCCTTAGCCTAAAATCAATCCCACATCACCTAAAATCTAAAACCAACCTATACCCTCAAAACTCATTCCAAAATAACCCTCAACCAAACCCTAAAACCCAAAACCATTTCTAAAACCCAAGCCCAACACTACAAAGCCCACAAATCATTAACCATATCCAATTCATTATCCAACCCACAACCCTAACCCATAAACCACAACCCACATCAACCAATCACTCTTTTATCATCAAAAGATGACACATGTCATCACCCCATCTCACCTCCCTCACCCAACTACCTACCCCATTAATTTGCTTTAAATCCCATCTACCCACACATCAACCCATCACCTTTTCTCTCAAATCAAACACATCTACCCACACCCCTAACCTATACCTCCCCTAATCTACCCGCATCAGTCCCTACAAAACCCACATCTACAACCTAAACCTACACCATCCTCTCAAGTCAAACACTCAACCTTTCCTATCAACCTATCCCAACCCTTCATTTCCACCCACTTTAACACATGGCATCATCTCCCTCACCCTCCCAAAATATCATCAACCACCTCTTTAAATCCTCCATTCTCTTAAATCAAATACCATTTAATCACAACCACCATCTTAAACTCACCTCACCAAACACTCCACCCAAATGGGTTGGGTAGGATCCAAACCATTTGGGTCAAAACTCACCCATTTAATCCCCCTTCCCTAAATACCCTCCAATCTCCTCTAAATTACACTCACTTCTCTCTCAAACTCATAACCATTCTACCCTTTTTCTTCACTTCACCCCATTATATCCCTAAAATAACTCCTCAACATCTATAAATACCCTCCTCCTCTTCCCAAAAATGGCCCCCAACCTTCACTACAAAGTTTCTCCCCAACTCTCTCTCTACTAACAACTATCACCCCTCTCACTAAGAAAATCCTCATCAATTCCCTCATACTAATCCTCCCCAAGTCTCATAAAAAAAAATCACATACTCATCATCTCTTCTTTACTCCTTCAACCAAAAAAAAAAAGAGTTGTATTTGCTTAAAATACTAAGGACTCAAGAAGACTCAAAGAAGAAGAAGAAAAGAAGAAAGAAGATACAAGGTGGGTTCAAGGCAACCCCCCCCCCCCCATCTCTCTTCTACATCCTCTCCTCTTCCCTCTTTTATCACCCGTCTCCCCTTCATTTTATTTTTTAGGATGAATGGACCCCAAGGCTAAAGGTCTATAAGGGTCATTTCCATCAATGGAATGACCCTATGATCAAGCCGAAAATGAACCCCTATCTAGGGTAGAAATGCACCCATGTGGCACATTATCTTTCACAATTTTTTTTTAAAAATAAAAAATGATCGAGTTAGTTGAGGTTACCACTCTTTAGTGGGGAGAAAAGGGTGCCTAACACCTTCCCTTTTCTCCAACCGAGCCGCTTACCCCGGATCTTAAGGTTTGATCCGTAACTTATCCACGTGAGTCACTAAAATGCCAAAATGTCACTTTTTCAAAAATGCACATCGGGTGACCATTCACACCCACTTATAATATGAATGGTGGCGACTCCAAATCATTGTAGATGTGGTCGTCGTAATGACGAAATCACGTGTCTACAGCTTGGCGACTCCACTGGGGAGTAAAGGCTCCACACTCGTGTCAACTCGGTTATTTTGGTAAAAAAAAGGAAAGGTTTCAATTTTTATTTTTTTTTATTTTTGCAAGCTAACAATACTTGTTGTGTTTGTTGTATTTATTTTTTAGGTAGGTTTCCTTTATTTATTTACTCGCTTGAAAAAAAAAAAAAAAAAAAAATCCGATTTTCACCTTATTTCTCCGATTATGTCATTTTAAGCATGCGTATCATCAAACAAATGAAAAAAAAAATTTCTTTTTTAGCCCAAGCCAAAAACCAGAGGCAATGTGCCTCAAAATGTATATAAAAAAATAAAAAAAAATAAAAAACTAAAAACAAAAGTCGTTTTTCTTCTTTTTTGGCCGAATGGACAGTCGAACTTAAAATGATCATAACTTTCTCGTCCGATCTCCGATTAGCTATTAGTGCATATCGATTTGGGGTAGAACAAAATTTTCTACCAAATGTGATAAAGTCAGCAACATTTTGACAAGTCAGAATCGGTTTTTGAGCTCATTTACTATCGTTTACGCTATCATTTCCGTTTGACGTCTCGTCGCGATACAAAATGAGTAGGAAAGAAAAGCATAAAAAAGGGAAAAAAATTTGGACCAAGCCAAAAACCAGAGGCAATGTGCCTCAAAATGAGCACAAAAAATTTTTATTAAAAAAAAAATTAATTAAAAAAAAATTTAATTAAATTAAAAAAAAAAAAATTTTTTTTTTTTGCTCAACTTGTTCCTTACATCAGTCTTGGAAACTTTCCTTTTGGAACTTATTTTTATTTTAAGTTTTAAAGCTTCAAAATATCAAACGGATCATCTTTTTCAAACTCAGGGCGTACCGCTCGCCACTTTTTGATTGATCAAAATGAAAATTCAAAGTGATCATCGATTGGACTATAATAAAAAAGAGAAGTCCTTTTATGATTAGTTCATTCATAAAATTGAAAAAAAAATAATAAAAAAAAAAAAAAAAATCGATTGGTTGATGCTTAACTATGAATGTGCAACCCTTATGGACAAAATATCTAAAAAGTTATGATCTGGCCAACGGGCCCACCCATCTGGAAAATGCCCCGGGCGCACCCTATCCTATTTGCACACACCACTAGCACGTTTACATTATTGTATTGCACGCTTGCATGTCCCTAATAGCCAACGTGGCACTAGTGCGTGGCCCGGTCTCCTCGGAGATGCGACGTCATTCATGAAAACCACAACTCCAATCACGTACCGTAAGGTATATAAAACTGGGGCATCAATACCGTTTGATCAGGTGATTCTGAAAGGTATATTGATACACCCACGTTGGAGCGACCTGAGCCTTTGTCCTATTGTAAGCCGCACGGTCACATGTCCCGATTGCCAACGTAGTACTAGTACGTGGTCGGTCCCCTCGCGGGATGCGAAAACCATTTATGAAAGCTACAACTCCTGACTCGTACCTATAGGTATATAAAAGATAATCCAAGTACATCAATTGCACTTCTTGGTCAAAACCAGTGCCTAAGCAAGATCCTGCCCCGCTGTACCCTACTGTACGAGGGGGATAGACTACGTCTATTCTAGACGAGAGGTACTTAAGTGGGCCCTTGCTCAGCATCGTGCGCCACCTCTCAACTAGGGATCAAACTGGCTGCTTTTGGCTTCAGAGAAGTGAATTGAAGTTTTAGATTATCACCTATACGGTATATCAAACCAAGTCACCACGTACCGTCTGATTAAGTACGCTTGAGAGGTATATAGGTGTGCTTAGGCAAGAGTGGCCAGATAAAAATGCATTGCAGTAGTAAGCTTAGAGTCTAGAAACCTTCCCTGTAAGTCACGACTCGAACTTATCGCGGGTGTTCCCGGGTTGTTGAAATGAAACCCGATGATTGATGTATGTGAATAATGAGATCAAAGTGTATGATTGTCCTCAAGAGAAAAAATTTTGTTTTCAGAAATTAAAATGGGTACACCGACCCAATAAAGAATCCATTTCTTGCAAAAATTCAATAATGACCCAGTCCATCTCGATCCAATGATCATGATAGGCCGGGCCATTTAAATCAAAATGAAAATCAAATTTTCAAAAAAGAAAAGTGTTTTCAAGAAAGTGTTTTCCATAAGAACAAAGATTTTCAAAAGAAAAGTAACTTTACATTGACCTTGGAAATGTACTGAACATTCTCTTGTGTCAACTCAGGATGCTGGCTGCAGGCAATAACCCAATCGACCAATTGGTCAAAACAACCATCACGGGGATGCACACCGTAGAGAAATTCAACTTTGCAAAATTCATGTTGAGATGCGCTCTGTACTTCCACGAGTTTGAGATAGATTGGAACCTTTTGCACGCTATGGCTAAGCGTTGGAATCCTTATCTTCACATCTTCCACATTGGGCATATACACTTGTGTCCTACTCATGAAGACTATTATGGTATCATGGGGATATCTACTTCAGGTCCTCTAGTCAGGCCTTCATTGAAGACAGGATATTCTGGTGATCTCGCCATAGGCCTAAACATTTCAAAGGAAGAAGCCAAGGCCTTAGTCCGTAACGGGAGATTGGATTTAGTACCCTTATTGAGTCCATACCACTCTCGTAGTCATCCCATCAATGTAAAACCAGAAGCTTGGAGAGCCACTAGAGACTATCGATTATGTTTAGGGATCCTAGCCCAATACATACTGACCTCCAAAAGCGAGGGTCAAACTGTTCCTGAGTCTTTCATAGACATAGCTTCCCAGCTCTCTAGAAAAGCCAATCCCGTACCTCTTATTCTAGCTGAAACCTTCTCAGGTTTGGATGCCATAAAAAATGGTGAGGGAAGGGATTTCAAAGGAAGCCCTCACCTACTTTATATGTGGCTCTACGACCGTCTCAAAATTGTGGACATTCCTTCAACCCGCGAGTATAGACCAGAGCACTTTTCCAAGATAAACATGTTAGTGCGTCACAACTCAGTCAAGGCATGGGGCAAATGGTTGGATTCTCGTCTTGCACGTCATATTGGTTTGAGATGCCCTTGGTGGATGACGGACTACCCTGTTTTAGGTACCAAAGGATCCTATTATGTCCGTTTGATCGGACTAGATGAGACATCTTTTTACCAACCTGCTTTGATCCCAGAACAGTACGGAGTACCTATAGAATTTTCGCTACCTCAACACAAACAATTCTTTTCTCCCGAACCATTGACTGAAAAGTTAGTGCATCTCATTGAGAAGGCGTGGAACAAACGCACCTTAGGGTATCCAGATGGACCAGCAGAGTTCAAAGAGTCAGTCGTTAGAACTAAAATAAGCAAGCCTAATTGTCCCAGCAATCCTGATGACGATCAAAACAAATCCAAGCGTCCATGTAAAAGAATGTAAAACAGGATTATTTGAAAATTGTAATTCAATGAAAATCCTATTTGTCAAACAATTTTTAATAGTTCAATGAAATTTCTTTCAGTATATTTGTGAATAATCATGGCATAAATGAATTGTTTAATGGGTTGATGTACAAAATTCAAAATGTAATCTTCTTTTTCAAAATGTCTTACCGACTCCGTGTCGATGCCAGCTCCGTGCTGATGTAATCATTTTAAATTTTACCGACTCCGTGTCGATGCCAGCTCCGTGCTGATGAAATCTTTTTTAAAATACTTTACCGACTCTGTGTCGATGCCAGCTCCGTGCTGATGAAATTTCATTTTTTCAAAATGCTTTACCGACTCCGTGTCGATGCCAGCTCCGGCTGATGAAATCGTTTTTAAATTTTATCGACTCCGTGTCGATGCCAGCTCCGTGCTGATGAAATTTCTTTTTCAAAATACTTTACCGACTCCGTGTCGATGCCAGCTCCGTGCTGATGAAATTTCACTTTTTCAAAATGCTTTAACCGACTCCGTGTCGATGCCAGCTCCGTGCTGATGAAATCGTTTTTAAATTTTAACCGACTCCGTGTCGATGCCAGCTCCGTGCTGATGAAATCGTTTTTAAATTTTAACCGACTCCGTGTCAATGCCAGCTCCGTGCTGATGAAATTTCTTTTTCAAAATACTTTACCGACTCCGTGTCGATGCCAGCTCCGTGCTGATGTAATCATTTTAAATTTTACCGACTCCGTATCGATGCCAGCTCCGTGCTGATGAAATCTTTTTTAAAATACTTTACCGACTCCGTGTCGATGCCAGCTCCGTGCTGATGAAATTTCATTTTTTCAAAATGCTTTAACCGACTCCGTGTCGATGCCAGCTCCGTGCTGATGAAATCGTTTTTAAATTTTACCGACTCCGTGTCGATGCCAGCTCCGTGCTGATGAAATCGTTTTTAAATTTTACCGACTCCGTGTCAATGCCAGCTCCGTGCTGATGAAATTTCTTTTTCAAAATACTTTACCGACTCCGTGTCGATGCCAGCTCCGTGCTGATGTAATCATTTTAAATTTTACCGACTCCGTATCGATGCCAGCTCCGTGCTGATGAAATCTTTTTTAAAATACTTTACCGACTCCGTGTCGATGCCAGCTCCGTGCTGATGAAATTTCATTTTTTCAAAATGCTTTACCGACTCCGTGTCGATGCCAGCTCCGTGCTGATGAAATCGTTTTTAAATTTTACCGACTCCGTGTCGGTGCCAGCTCCGTGCTGATAAAATTTCTTTTTCAAAATACTTTACCGACTCCGTGTCGATGCCAGCTCCGTACTGATGAAATTTCACTTTTTCAAAATGCTTTACCGACTCCGTGTCGATGCCAGCTCCGTGCTGATGAAATCGTTTTTAAATTTTACCGACTCTGTGTCGATGCCAGCTCCGTGCTGATGAAATTTCTTTTTCAAAATGCTTCACCGACTCCGTGTCGATGCCAGCTCCGTGCTGATGAAATTTCTTTTTCAAAATACTTTACCGACTCCGTGTCGATGCCAGCTCCTTGTTGATGAAATTTCACTTTTTCAAAATGCTTTACCGACTCCGTGTCGATGCCAGCTCCGTGCTGATGAAATTGTTTTTAAATTTTACCGACTCCGTGTCGATGCCAGCTCCGTGCTGATGAAATTTCTTTTTCAAAATGCTTCACCGACTCCGTGTCGATGCCAGCTCCGTGCTGATGAAATTTCACTTTTTCAAAATGCTTTACCGACTCCGTGTCGATGCCAGCTCCGTGCTGATGAAATCGTTTTTAAATTTTACCGACTCCGTGTCGATGCCAGCTCCGTGCTGATGAAATTTCTTTTTCAAAAATGTTTTCCCGACTCTGTGTCGATGCCAGCTCCGTGCTGATGAAACTACATTTTTCAAAATGTTTTTCCGACTCCGTGTCGATGCCAACTCTATGTTGATGTAATTCTTTTTCAAAATATTTTGCTAGTCCCGTGTTAATGCCAACTTCGCGTTAATGTCGGCTCCAAACCAAAGAACTCTTTCTTTAAAACTCGTTCGCTTTAAAATAAATAACTTTTACCCGACCTAATAAAATGTCAGGCATTTTTCTTTTTGTAAACAAGATAGTAATGCTTGGTCTTCTGTACCCAAGGTGGCCAAATGAAAGAAGTACAAACAACCTGAGAAGCCTCCGTATTTCCTTCGATCTACATCAACTATGAGCAACTCAGAGGACCCACAACCTGCGACAAGTGAACTTGTTGAAGCTAATGCAATGATAGCGAAGTTAATAGAAACAACGAAAAGACAAGAACAAATGTTGATGGCTATTTTTAGTAATACTAACTTCCTACAAGCGCAAGCCGCTCAGCACCAAGCATCTGGATCAAATCCAGAACCCCTTGAACAGACACGACCAGATCAATAGACCACCACACCTCCTACGGTGCTAATGTATCAAGGCCCTCCACTTTACATCCCACAGAATCAACCACCTCCGGTGGTAATCCCAGATGATGAGTGTGACTTCAGGGTGCCTGAGGCCAAAAATACCACTGATAACAAAATGGCCCAGTAGATAGAGTCTCTCCAAGAAGAAATGAGACGGATGAAGGGTACAAATACTTTAGGAGGAACAAGATTCAGGGACCTTTGCTTTTATCCTAATGCACAGTTGCCGGTCAAGTTCAAATGTCCGGAGTTTGAGAAGTACAGTGGGGTGGGGTGTCCTCTGTCACATATAAAACTATACTGCGGATCCATGTGCCAATACGGCGAAGATGACAGGCTACTGGTGCAATTGTTTCAAAGAAGCTTGACAGGGCCAGCACTTAAATGGTTTTCCGGATTAGACCATACGCTTATCAAAAGTTGGCAAGACTTGGCTGAAATGTTCTGGCATAATTATCGGTTCAATATGGATGTGGGATTGGATCGAAACGACATGGCTAAAATGGTGAGAAAACAGAGGGAAAGAGTAAAAGAGTATGCCCAAAGATGGCGGGAGTCTGCCTCACAAGTGAGGCCTGCAATAACTGAACAAGAGATGAACACCACGTTCATCTCAACACTAGGGCATGCCTTTTATACGCATCTGGTTGGACATACCACGGGCACTTTCTCCAATCTTGTTCAAGTGGCAGACCGGGTCGAGGATGGGATTCGAACTGGTTTAATATTTGACTTCACATCCCTAAATGCAGCAGCAAGGACATCGGCACAGAAGAAGTTAGTGCCTTTTGTCAAAAAGAAAGAGGAAACTCAAATCAACAATGTACAACCCAGCCAACCTCTTTTCATTCAGGCACCAGTTCAGAGGCCGCAGGCATCACAAGTCCCTTGGGCGCCAGTACCTCGAACTGCTTGGGTTCCAGCACCGCAGAATCTCTTTCAGACAGTTCCTCCGCAAGTACAACCAGTACCACAGTATGGGCAAAATCAACAAGCACGACCCAACAGGGTAAACAGAGTATTCACCAGATTGCCTATGACGTTGACAGAATTACTTCCGCTCTTGCTTAGGGGAGAGTACCTCACGAAACGACCACCAAATCCAGAGGCTGCGAAAGGACCAGGGTATAACCCCAGCTTGTTTTGTGAATTTCACATGGGTGCACCGGGGCACTCTACTGATCAGTACTGGCAACTCAAGCACCAGGTGCAAAATTTGATAGATAAAAAAGCACTCATACTGGTCTGGGGTTTAGGCCCACAAAGAAGGATATAGCAGAAATGAAAGAAAAGAAGAAAGAACTTCGACTAGCAAGAAAGCAAAATCGAGAATCAAATGTCTGGAACCTCGGCCGAGTCCCACACATTAGCGTTAGCTTCTCAAAGTCTCATATCAGACCCGACAACCTATCGGAACCACCATTGGCAAAAAGGGCAAAAACGGTAAAAATCGCACCACTGCACTTTCAAGAAGACTCAGTTGTTGAGTCCCAACCATCCTTCGTAAAAGGCATTGATGTTCTATTCAATGGGGATTCCAACGAAAGTCTATCCGAGATCGTTTTAAAATCCACCAACGTGGAAATCACTACCGACCAAAAGGAAGACTCACCCTTTTCAACGGGCATTGACTGGGCATCAGTCGTCATCCCACCAAGCTTGGGAGGGACCATGCCCCAATCTGACAAAAATCAATCGGAGATCATGGTTATCTCCGAACCACCGACCAAATCACCCAACACATCATTTTCACATCTCATCCGCCCCCTCAGAGAAGGGGAAGTTTTAAACAATTTGGAGGAATTCCCATTGACCCTTAAGGCTGTTGAGGCCTCCAAAAAAAAACACCGTTAAACGAATCTAGTTTACCCGAGGATCATAACGAGCCCTCGTCCTCGGGTAAAGACTGTTTTGAGGGCTCCCTATCTTTATTAACGAATTCGCATGATTGTTCTTCTTATTTCAGGTATTCGAAAAGTAACAAAAAAATAAATATTCCTCAAAAAGTAAAAAAATCAAAAATTTCTCAAAAGTCAAAAAAATCAAAAAACGTTCAAAATTACAAAAAAATAGATATTTTCCAAAAGTCAAAAAAAGAGTTTTCAAGGGATATGTCTCGATCAAATGAGTACCCAGATAAAACAGAATTTGAAAGGGATGAGTATGATTTCGATCTTGAACTCGACTTTGACCTCATGGGGATCGAAGAAGAGTCTGAGGACGAAATGGAGTACCCGCCTAAAGAAATCAAAGACTTGGTAGAACGTCACGAGAAAGGTGTTCAGCCAAACATTGAGGATACAGATTCAATCAATCTTGGTACCGAAGAGGACCCACGAATTGTCAAGATCAGAACCTTATTAACGTCACGACAAAAGGAAGAAATGATCAAACTCTTACAAGATTATCAAGATGTCTTTGCATGGTCGTACAGGGATATGCCGGGATTGGACACAGATCTTGTCGTGCACAAGCTACCAATTGCCTTCGGAAGTAAGCCGATTAAGCAGAAGTTGAGAAGATTAAAGCCAGAATGGACTCTCAAGGTCAAGGACGAAGTCATGAAACAGTTCGAAGCCGGATTTCTTGCAGTCTCTACGTACCCTGAGTGGTTGGCTAATGTCGTCCCAGTACCCAAGAAAGATGGGAAGGTACGCATGTGTGTTGACTATCGGGACCTAAACAAGGCCAATCCTAAGGATGATTTCCCACTTCCACACATCGACACTCTAGTCGATAGTACAGCAGGGCATGGCATGTTCTCGTTCATGGACGGCTTTTCAGGCTATAACCA
The DNA here is from genome assembly GCF_017979445.1 of Akebia trifoliata. NCBI lineage: Eukaryota > Viridiplantae > Streptophyta > Magnoliopsida > Ranunculales > Lardizabalaceae > Akebia > Akebia trifoliata. The sequence continues at coordinate 14,525,685 of NC_141382.1, read as the reverse complement.
AATAAAAATGGCGGAAGAAGACCAGGAAAAGACTGCATTTATCACGCCATGGGGTACTTTTCACTACAAAGTCATGCCATTCGGGCTGAAGAACGCAGGGGCGACTTACCAACGGGCAATGACCGCACTATTCCACGATATGATCCACAAGGAAATGGAAGTCTACGTAGACGACATGATTGCTAAATCCAGCATTGAAGAAGATCATCTGGTAAATCTAAAGAAGTTGTTCGACAGGCTGAGGAAATACAGTTTAAGGCTAAATCCTGCAAAATGTGTATTCGGGGCAATATCGGGCAAACTACTGGGTTTCATCGTCAGCAGAAGAGGCATCGAGATAGATCCGGCAAAAACCAAGTATATCCTCGAGATGAAAGCACCCGTTTCAGAGAGAGATGTTCGGGCATTCTTGGGAAAAATACAGTATATTAGTCGTTTCATTGCACAGCTTACGCCTATCTGTGAGCCAGTCTTCAAACTACTCAGGAAAGACACACCGAAGAAATGGAACAAGGACTGTCAGGAAGCGTTCGACAAGATTAAGCAATATCTGCTCAATCCACCAGTCCTAGTCCCTCCTACTCTAGGGCGACCTTTGCTGATGTACATCTCGGTACAAGAAACGTCAATGGGGTGTGTGCTAGGGCAACACGATGAATCAGGACGGAAAGAACAAGCCATCTACTATCTCAGTAAGAAATTTACCGAATACGAAGCAAAATATTCAACGCTTGAGAAGACTTGCTGCGCATTAGTCTGGGCATCTCAACGATTACGTCACTATTTGCTGAGTTACTCGACTATGCTAATAGCAAGGATGGACCCCCTGAAATACCTATTCGAAAAACCAGCATTAACAGGTCGCACGGAAAAATGGCAACTATTGTTATCTGAGTTTGACATCACCTATGTCACTCAAAAAGCCATCAAAGGGCAAGCAATCGCCGACCACCTAGCCGAGCACCCGTTGCCTGACTACGAGCAATTAAAGATGAACTTTCCTGACGAAGCCATACTGATCACTGAGGTTGAAGACGATAATGATGAACCAGGCTGGAAAATGTACTTCGACGGAGCAGCCAATCAGAAAGGAAACGGAATAGGGGCAGTTCTGATCAAGCCAGGTGGATCCCACGTGCCAATCGCAATCAGACTAAAATTTCAATGTTCCAACAATGAGGCTGAATACGAAGCATGCATAGCAGGGTTGAAGGCAGCACTGGATCTCGAGGTAGATGAAATCGATGTTTTCGGAGATTCAAGCTTGGTAGTCTATCAGACGACTGGAGAATGGAAGACCCGAGAGCAAAGACTGGTCCCTTACCACGAGTATCTGAAAGAACTAAGCTCACGCTTCGATAGGATTTCATTCACGTACATGCCAAGAGCTAAGAATCAGTTTGCAGATGCACTAGCTACACTGGCCTCTATGATCAACATCTCGGAAGATTTAATCATCGACCCTATTGAGATTGGAATTCAAGATGAGCCAGCCTATTGCTTACCCGTCGAAGTAGAAGAAATTGAAGAAAAGCCATGGTATTCTGACATCAAGGCATATCTTAAAGATCGAACGCTCCCCTCAGACGCAACGCCAAATGATAGAAGGACTATTCAGAAGCTAGCAGGACAATTTTTCTTGAGCAACGGTATTCTGTACAAAAAATCGCACCATGAGATCTTACTTAGGTGCGTGGCAGAAATAGAAGCGAAACGACTAATTGAGACTGTACATGGAGGAGTCTGCGGACCTCACATGAATGGTCATATCCTTGCTAAAAAGATCATGAGGATGGGTTACTATTGGTCGACAATGAAGAGTGACTGCTATCAACATGTCCGCAAATGCCATCTATGCCAAATATATGCCAACAAGATCAATGCCCCACCTTCAGAACTACATAATATGACTACTCCTTGGCCCTTCTCACTCTGGGGTATGGATGTCACTGGGCAGATCTCGCCAAAAGCTGCAAACGGGCATCGTTTCATCCTTGTTGCTATCGATTACTTTACCAAGTGGGTAGAAGCGGCTTCATATGCCAATGTCACCAAAAGCAATGTCTTGAAGTTTGTCAAGAATAACATCATCTGCCGGTATGGACTTCCCAGCGGATTGGTAACTGACAATGCTAAAAACTTCAAGAACAAGGACATGATCAAAATGTGCGAAGACTTCCAGATCACTCATCACAACTCTGTACCCTACAGACCTAAGATGAATGGAGTAGTCGAGGCAGCCAACAAGAACATCAAGAAAATAATCGAGAAGATGGCAGTTACATACAAAGATTGGCACGACATGTTGCCCTTTGCACTACACGCCTACCGTACTTCGTTCAGAACTTCGACTGGGGCAACTCCGTATTCACTGGTCTACGGAATCGAAGCAGTCTTACCCGTAGAGGTTGAGATTCCCTCCCTCCGAATCTTAAAAGAAGCAGAGCTAGATGAGACTGAATGGATTCAAGCTCGGTTTGATCAGCTGAATCTGATTGAAGAGAAACGCCTTGCAGCCATTTGTCATGGACAGATCTATCAACGACGAATAGCTCGTGCCTATAACAAGAAAGTTAAGCCTAGGCATTTCTCACCAGGAGACCTGGTCTTAAAGAAGATTCTACCAATTCAAGAAGACGCCAGAGGAAAGTTCAGACCAAACTATGAGGGACCATTCATCGTAAAGAAGGTAATGACAGGAGGAGCTCTGATTCTCACAGAAATGGACGGACAAGTCTTCCCGCAACCGATCAATGCTGACACTGTTAAGAAATATTACGCCTAAGACCTGACCCTGAGATGACGAAAGGCCATTTTTGTTATCCCAAACAAACCATCACACCCTAGTCAACCCTTTTGAGCCATCACGTTCATTTCTTAACCTAAGACTGGGGTAAGTCAACAACTACAAAAAAAAAAAAAAAGATCAGAAAGAAATAGAAAAATCAAAAGCATCAAAAGTACTCCTGACCCGCATGAGGATAAACTGTGAACGGCTAAAAATACAAAAAAAATCAAGAAAGTCAAAAACTCGAACACTTGATCTTGGCTCGACCCAAATCTCCAGCCTAAACAAGTTCGAGAGATGCTGGGAGGAGACATAGATCACTTTTCCGAAACAAAAATAGACGAACCCCATGTTTATTCCACTTTAGATCCAGACCTTAACCTTTTTGTAACCTTCCACTACCATAAGCTTAAGCCAACGTTTCGTCCTACTTAAAGTCCTTTTTGATCAGGAAATGTTCTAGGGCAACATAACGACAGTGGCAACACCAATGATCTTGCAACTTGGTCCGGACCTCAAAGTCTTGTCAGTCGTTGGAAGACTCGAGAAGGGAATCCAGATCGGATATTCGAAAAAAAAAGAGTTCTCGAAGTGTAGAGTAGTCGATCTCGCGGCTCAAATTGAGTTGTCGAACCTCGAATAGTCGTCAGCAAGCTCGAGAGGGGAATCTAGATCTATTACTCAAGAAAAAGTGCCACTACAAGAGTAGAGTCGTCGATCTTGCAGCTCAACTTAAGTCACCAAGCCACAAAGACACAGAGACTCCGAGCAGAATTGTAATGAAAAATCTAGAAAAATACAAGCATGGTCTGAAAGGGCATAGTGAAAACCTGAAAGGGCACTATGAGTAAAAGAATCAGACTATGGCAAGATCAAAGCCACCAGCACGATGAAAATCCCAAAAAGGACGTCGATGCGTAAAAATGTGGAAATCGGGTCTGATGAAAACCGTAATTGGCATCGGAGGCAATAAAGGTTTTATATATATATATATATATATATATATATATTTAAAAAAAAAAAAAAAACAACTCCTGGCCCGCAAGAGTATAAACTGTGAACGGCAAAATCTTTCCAAAATCCCGAGACCCAAACAGATAATAGTCTTCAAATACCAGGGCACTGGGAATGACTCTAAAGGAATCAAAAGATCAATTGACGTTTATATCCTCTGTGATTAGCAAAAACACCAAGATCGTCGCAACCAAAGATTTTACAAACTCTGAATTTATCATACTCATTTGATAAAGATATTTCATAAAATTTCAAAAAAAGAAAATTACTATTTTGGGCCGATGACGAAAAAATCTAGGACTTATTCAAAACTTCAAGTTTTCAAAGCATTAGATACACCTAAGGCCAAGTAAGTACAAAACCTATTTTCTTTGCATTAATCTTTCAACATTTTGTAATCAAACATCATGAAAAAAAGAGTCAAAGCATTCTTACAAAGCACGGAGCCGGACAACCCGACTCATCATCAATTTTTCAGCCTGACTCATCATCACGACTCACTAGACAAGACGCGAAGGCATCGAAGAAGGGACCGCAGGCAAACCCCTTCTAAGATCACTCTCCGGGCCTACTGAGGTAGATAAACCATTGATCATCGAACTTACAGTTGTAGCAATGGAAGAGTTTATAAGAATGACCTAACTAGGAAAATCCTTATGGATGCGTGGCCTTAACGACGCTTATGAGATTCTAAGTGAAGATGAGTACATACAACATTCCCGAGGGGAATTGGACCAAAACTATCGAAATCAGAAGCTTCTTGAGAAACGACCGTTGTTATCATGAATCACATTAACCTTGTTGAGATCCTTATGGATGTGAATCAGTGGTCCACTGTGTTTTCTAACATTATTTCAAAAGCAACAACTCTTGAGGTCGTATCAACAGGCTAGCAGAAAACTATAATGGAGCTCTTCAAGTGATGACAACAGAATTTCAAGTCCCTTCACCTCTTGTTTTGACTCGAGAGAGTTTCTTTGTAAGGTATTGTAAACAACATGCTAAGGGAATTTGGGTGGTGGTCGATGTTTCCTCGGATCATTTGCGTCCTAGCCCGATATCGAGATGTCTAAGAAGGCCATCAGGTTGTTTAAATCCAAGAAATGTCAAATGGTTACTCCAAGGTTATATGGGTCGAACACGTAGAAGTGGATGATAAAGCAGTTCATAGTATATATAAAATACTGGTTAACTCCAGCCCTAGGTTTGGCGCAAAGCGTTGGGTTGCTACCCTAGATCAACAAGGTGAATGCCTTGCAAATGTTATGGCTAGTAACATGCCCGCTGGAAATGTTGGTGTGATCACAAGTCAAGAAGGGCGAAAGAATACGTTGAAGTTAGCTGAAAGAATGGTAATGAGTTTTTGTTCTGGTGTAAGTGCTTCTACTGCTCACACATGGACAACATTATCGGGAAGTGGCGCTGAAGATGTAAGGGCCATGATTGGAAAAAGCATAGATGATCTCAGCAGGCCTCCTGGTATTATGCTAAGTGCAGCTACTTCTTTCTGGCTTCCAGTCCCACCAAAGAGAGTTTTCAATTTCCTTCGCGATGAGAACTTTGAAAGTGAGTGGGACATTCTTTTTAATGGCGGTGCTGTTCAAGAAATGGTACATATTACAAATGACAGAGATCCTGGTAACTGTGTTTCTCTACTACGAGTTAATACTCCAAATTCCAGTCAGAACAACATGTTGATATTACAAGAGAGTAGCACCGATGCAATAAGCTCGTTCGCAGCTTATACTCCTGTTGATATTGTTGCACTAAATGTGTTCTAAATGGAGGTGACCCAGATTATGTAGTCCTTCCGCCTTCAGATCTTGGTCGACTCGGCTCCAACTGCAAAACTCTCTCTTGGATTTGGGGCGACTGCTAACAACCTCAGTGCTTGCACCATTGAAAGGATCAAAGGTATCAAGGGATAATGCATGAATTGAGAGGGTTAGCTTATGATAGAAACAGAGCAAGATCAACAAAAGAAGGCAATGAAGAGGAAATAATAAAAATAAATAAATAAATAAAAAATAAAAAAATAAAAAATAAAAAAAAAAATCAAAAGAATTTCAAAAACCTTTCGAGTTGCACTCAACTCCGATTTGTCAAAACACGATTGAAGAAATAGTCGGATTTCAAAAGTCATCAAATTTTCATCAAATCAAAGATCTCACACGAGCTCCGCGCCATCGAGATCAATGAATTAATAAGGCAAACCTCTGTCAGACCCCGTGCTTGAGCAACCATTTTCCACAAAAATCTTCAATACAATCGATAATTCGAGATCGTGTTTGTACAGAACTTTTCTGGCCCGTACAAATAGGGGTTTAGTCTATTCTTTGCAGTTCATTTTATTTTTTAGGATGAATGGACCCCAAGGCTAAAGGTCTATAAGGGTCATTTCCATCAATGGAATGACCCTATGATCAAGCCGAAAATGAACCCCTATCTAGGGTACAAATGCACCCACGTGGCACATTATCTTTCACACTTTTTTTTAAAAAATAAAAAATGACCGAGTTAGTTGAGGTTACCACTCTTTAGTGGGGAGAAAAGGGTGCCTAACACCTTCCCTTTTCTCCAACCGAGCCGCTTACCCCGGATCTTAAGGTTTGATCCGTAACTTATCCACGTGAGTCACTAAAATGCCAAAATGTCACTTTTTCAAAAATGCACATCGGGTGACCATTCACACCCACTTATAATATGAATGGTGGCGACTCCAAACCATTGTAGATGTAGTCGTCGTAATGACGAAATCACGTGTCTACACCTATCAGGTGTACATGTGATTCCCAAATATACAAACCATTCGTATACGACCACCTTTACATTACAAGTTCACTGGTAAAGATAGAGAGGAATAAACCCGGATTCCAGTTGTGACTCCACTCTCATATGCGTCCCATACCACGTATGAGCTTGGTGGTCCCTACCATACATCCCATGATAGTACACCACTCCGGATGATATGACGCACTATCCCTTCAAGCATTCACAAACTCTTTAACAGCTCACAAAATAGTTACATATATATATATATATATTATTTCATTTGAAAACAAAAGAGAAATTAACAATACAAGGTTGAGAATAGATATCCAGTTTCCTACCATGCAAGTGTGGCCACCCGGCCTAAAATAAATAACATAACGGAAACGTAAACAGCGCCTCGCGCTAACAAAAAGGAAATAAACATGCAACCAATAATATTATCCCTGGATATCTGTTCACCAACCTGCACACAACACAACAACGTAAAATGCAACATCACCCCTCAGGTGTGACTCTGACATTTTACCGTTTCACCCCTTTTTCCTTTTTTTTTCGATTTTTACAGTTTTCAATCTCTTCAATAAAATATCCATTTTCTGATATTCATCAACTCAAAATGAATTCATTGAATATTAAATCACATTTTCCAACTATAGAATTATTTCTATCAATAATATTGAAAAAGAATACAATTTTTATATCAAAACGGGGTCCGAACAGTGCACAAGACCCAATTTATGGAAATAACCCGTTAATACTCTTACCCACGTATAATTTGTTAAAAATACAATTAAACATATCAAACATGCAATTTCTGGCGTGAATTTTGAAATAAACAAAGAATTCTATATTTCGGAAATACATCCAAATTTTTCCAATAAAATCCTAAATGCAATTTTCACAATCTATGATTACTAATAGAAATTGAGAGTTCCTTACAATGTCTAGGCGAAAGGATCAAAGCGTGTGCGCGGAAATCGAGATGGATCGAACTTCGAAGCGATTAATTTTCGAAACCGACCCGGTGGTTTCGAAGATCTCGATGTGCTCGTCTCTTCTCCCTTCTACGGTGAAAGACGGTTTGACCCCAAAACCGATGAAAATCGAGGTCGAAATTACGAAATCTCCGTATAAAAATACGGCTGATTTTTTACTATACGGGGTGAAAAAGATGAGAAAACGAAAGGAATTTGGGTGGATTATGTAGAGAATGAGGCTACGGACGTTTCTCCCTTCTGCGTCGGAAGACGGTTTGACCCAAAAACGGACGAAATCTGAGGTCAAAGTTTCGAAACTTCCGTATCCAAATACGGCTGATTTTTAACGATATCGGGTAAAATAGAAAGTGAAACAAAGAAAGGTTGGGTGGGTTTTGTAGAGAACGTAGTTGCGGACATTTCTCCATTCTGCGTCGATCGTCGATGGTGAGCCGTTTGTGAGAGATCTGAGATGGAAGATCGAAGAGAAAAAAAAAATTTGTTTTTTATATGTCTCGGCCGTATGGACGCGTTGGGGAAGATGACATATATAAAAAAAATTAAAATTATTATTTAAATAAAATGTGGGACGAATTCGGTATTTTGTCAATTGTTTCGATCGATGATAACTTGATCATCCGGACTCCAAAACTGACAAATGAATACTCTATTTCGCCTAATTTTTCGTTCCGGATCTAATGGTGTAGTCAATTTCTACAAATTATATCTCTATCAAAATTTTACATTTTTGGCCTGAGGTGACCCCTAAACTTGATGTCGTTTTCATTTTTGACGATAAGTCGACTTCCTGATCTCTAAAAATGACAAATAAATAGTCCATGTTGAATAATTTTTCGTTATGAACCCAATGGTATGATCGAATTTTACAAATTATTGCTCTAATAAAAAGTCACTATTTTAGCCTGGTCCGACCCGGTAATCGAGGATTTTACAACTTTTATATTCGGACTCGCATTTGAGCGTGCTTACAGGCTAAACTATGTTTTTCAATCATTTTGAATCTAATGGTGAGGTCAGATTCTATTAAAAATGATCAAAACAAAGTCCCACAGTTTTACCCTAAGTCCCACTTTCAAGATTTTCTTAAAATTTCACTATTTATTTTTTCCTCGAGATACGAATTAAAAATTCGGGGTGTTACAGGTAGGGACTCTCCAGTGCGGGCTTTCTTGTGTTTCATTTTTTTTTTCAAGCATCATAATAGCTGCAATTTCCATGACCCATGATAGATGAAGTGTTATTATTAAAGAAGAAAATGTAAGTTCACTTCAATACTTACTGATGCATGTATCTGAAATATTTAAACTTTGAGAACTTACATAGAAAAGAAGGGACACGTGTAAGAAGCAAACTATGAATTCATGTTCCCAAACAATCCCCTAAAGTAATTTGATTTCAAAAGACAAAGCAGAAACACCTGATCTATAACAATTGATGTTGCTAATCTCTGTTCGTGTTCCCCACAGCTTCAAAAAGAATCTGTGATAAGAGATGCTAATCATCCAAAACTATTCCAACCCTAAGTTTGAACACGATCACAATTCACATCAGAAATACAAATAGCTGCCCATGTTTCATATAAGAGATGCTAAAACAATCAAAATTACAACTGCAAGAAGAATGTAACTCATACTACAAGAATGATCTGAAAACTAAAGAGAACTGTAAACGAGATCAATAACGGACAATGGATTTAAAAACTCTAGCAAAAAACACGAGTTCATAAAAATAAAAATAGAACACTGCTAAGGTAGCTTGAAACCCTAAATAAGAGTATTCGAACCTTTGATTCACAAGGTCAGGGAAGAAATTGAATCTCTCTTCTCTCTGTTCTCTGCTGCTTGGTGAATTCTTCGGTTCTCCTCTACTGAGCGAGAGATTGAGCGAGATAGAGATGAGATAAAGGGAGAACGACTGAGATCGAGAAACGATTGAGGGAGAGCGACTGAGATCGAGAAACAATCGAGCGAGTGACTGAGCGAGAGAGAGATGAGATTGAGGGAGAGCGAAAGAGAGAGAGATGAGATCGAGGGTGATCGACTGAGATCCAGAGAGACTATCAAGAGAGAGAGAGAGACATAATCGGGAGAGACAAGTGAGAGAGCTTTCGTTCCAATTAATCAGACGGATATCGGGTCGGATAAAATGTAGATAAAACGGTTTTTAAATGTACAACGGCTTAAACCCGTTTTTAATTAGAAACGGATAAAATCCGTTTCATAATTTTATTCCTGATTCACTGTTTTCTTGTAGTGTCAATGAACCTAAAATGTTCCAACATAAGGACAAATGCCAATCCAAAATCTAACAAACTATTTTAGTCTTGAATTGATCCTTCTTAAGGTAGAGGATTTTTTAGTGCAAATCTCATGCGTAGCATTTGGACCCATTAACCTTCAAACCACAATTTTGTAGACACACAGGAAAAAAATCAGCTTCATCATTAATTTATAAACAGAGATTCAAATTCCAATTTCCTATTTAGAAGTTATTCCAAATGGTGATGACTCACTGCAGAGTTGGAATCCTCGACATTATCTACATATATACAATGTGCTTCCATATGCAATCCACTTTTCTTTTTTTGGATAAATATATTCAATCCACTTTCTTTCCTTCATTTTACTTTTTTGAGTGAAATGAATTAGAGGGCGACGCAAGTAAATCTTTAAACATGGAAAATTCTTTTTGTCACGAAATTCACCCCCATTTTATATTACGATGGTGGTTATTCAATAATTAATGATTTATCGACAAGAAAAAATACAAAGAATGCTATGTAAGAAGTTGGCACTCCTACAAAATAATTTACAATGGAAAATTCCAAGATTCTAGCCATTTTCTCACACTGAAACATACCTGCTGGAGTACATATTCAGCAATAAGTCTCACATCCCTCGCACCTTGGTAGTCAACTGGAGGTTTACCAAGTGCAAACACGTTTATTGTCGGAAATCCTTTAATACCATACTTCTGTATAAATCAGTATATATAACATTAGATATAACAAACAGAACTGTTGAAGCAATCACCTAAAACCTGAATTATTAAAAGAAAAAAAAAGAGATAAAGACAAAAAGAGTTCCAATTGAACATTATATTATAATATGGAAAGAACATCTTCTGACAAGTAATGTGTTGGTCCTCATTTTATACAGACCAAAGATATTCTACAGTATATATAGTAAAGAAAAACATCTAAGACAACAAATTCTTATGAATGTTATAATTCCAAATAAAATCTTGTGTTGGATTCAAACTTTGATCTAGAGATTGCGTTATAGTTTTCAAACCTGAGCAAGTGATGATGAGCATCGGCGTCAAGAGCTGCCACGGTAACAACTCCCTTCAACACAGTAGTTGCCTTTTCCCATATAGGTGTCAAAGCTTGACAATGACCACACCAAGGTGTGAAAAACTCAACAAGAACAATTCTATTCGAGTTCAGAACCTGCCACCAGACCCAAGGTAGATAAAGCTATTATCTAACCTCAAAAATATGATGTGTGTTTATGTTAAGAATCCTCAATGACATGTGTTTTTGATTGATTAGCTTTCTGTTGCATGGTACCATAGCCTGCAAAGTTATATTACAAATAGATGCCCACACTTAAAAATAGATGTTCTCAAAACTGAAATACTGTGTTTATTACTAGAACAGCAGAGAATGGCCAATCGAACCCAAATGATCAATCTTGGTTTGAATCCCACCAGTTCCCAGCCGTTGCAACTATTAATCATATTGACACATTCTAATATCCCTTTGAATAAATGTAATATTCTGAAATGACCATGGTTTGATGCACTTAGTATAGTCATGCGTAACAAAGCAGAATGGAACACAAGGTAAAATCAAAATACTCCTGTTTTATATGCTGGATTATAAGAAAGTATCTTTGCAAAAGTAAATTTCCCACTCCAACCAACACCTATTCGGTCATTATATTACACAGGGCCATAAATGCCAGTTGGAGAAGCATATTCAAATACACTGCAACTGTGATGTTCATCCATCTACACAATGAGCATTTTTTGTAAAACATAAAATTCAATGTTGTTGAGATATTTCTTATGTTATCTGTTTGGATTTTGATCAAAACATGTTAACATTAGATCTTATATAATTGTGCATTACATTGTTAACTTACTATCAGATCTCAAGTTAGATTGCTGGTTGTTTAATGTCCTTATTCATGATAAACTAAAGTTATTGATGGGATTTATATTAATTGTTTATTCCCTAATCAAGGTACTAATCTACATCTCCTGTCTCACCAACTTGACACCTTCAATAAAGAAATCAGGTAGAGTACTCTCTAATTTTTTCGGGTACCTGAGGTTGTCCTTTAACATCCATATTTCGGTTGGAAGGATTAATGTAATTGAACTATGCAGGAATAGAGCCATGGATAGGTTTCTATTGAACATTAAACCTAAAAATCTGGATTTTTTCTACACAAAGGCATAACATGTTTACAAACAAATAAAGTAGTTGTACTCCTTTAAAAATAACTCAAACTATGAATCAGATTTGAGACAATTCATTGTAGTTCATGAATGACAATAAAGGGCAGATGTCCATAGTTCATGAATAACAAAAGCCATTGTGATGATGAAAATCCCATCAATAATCAGACTATTTTTTTTCTATAAAAAAATATAGAAATTGAAGAAATTAAGACCACATTCTTGAAATAACAATGCACATCAAGAAAAGTTATCAGCTATGTAAGGGAAATTAAGATGGAACATTAAACCACGTAGCCTTCCCTGCATTCTTGATAGTGAAGAAAAATGAGGGGGGAAGAAGAAAAAAGAAAAAGGAACTCTTAAAAATATCTAAATCACATCAACAATATCAAAGGAAATAAAACAAGGTCATATTAAAGGTGTGGAATCAAGAACCTCTACATCTGTTTGCACCACTTCAAGACTCCCATCCAAAGAATTATGGTCGCCAACCACAGACTCCAAGGCCTCAATCAGCAGATCTGGCTGCCATGAATATAAAAAAGAGGAACAAGTATAATCTTTAACAACTATCATAGTTTATAAAAGGACCAAAACATAAAGAGAAAGAGGATTCGGATAATGTTTACTGTTATTTCCTTCAATGACAATGTGATGCACTCGAGTCCGAAATCCAATTTGAAACCATAACAATTGTTTTAAGGATTTAGAAAGAAAATTGAATATCTTGTTCACGACTGTTGTTTTTTCTCATGCCTGAGACATTGGCTCAAGACGAGATTTAAATCAATATGCAGTAGTACTTGCTAACAAAGTTAAGTGCATCCATAAGAAGTCACATATTTGCACAAATCACTCACAAAGCTTACAACCCACCCACCCTTGCATACACATTCATGGATGAAAACATGAACCACCACATGTAACATATATTTATCTAACTTAAATACAACACAAATAATGCAAACAAAAGCATACAAATTCATCCAATATTAGCACATACATTAGACCTGCACAAATATGTGCATGCATCCATATACATAAAAGTAGAAACAGATGCAAAAGTGTCGATTTACATGGATATAATGATAGTTTTTGAGAAGCATCTTCTACTTGTGATTGTAAGATACAGAAGTGTATTGCAAAAAGCACTGGTGAATAAGAGAAGCTATTTTCCCAACATAGGGTGAACTGGGAGGCCCTGGACATGAGCAAACAGGTGGACAAGCAGAGGAAGCTTAGTTGAGAGTTGCACATCCACCAATAATTTAGGAATTAGGGGATTTCAGGAGTTGCAAATCCTGGGGTTCTGTAACCCACGTAGCTGAAGCGGAGTTGAGTCACAAGAGTTGCCACTTCAACTCCCTCAACCCCGCACTACATTGCAGGATAAGAATTATATTCTATTATGCACAATAAAAGGTTGATACAAATTCAGAATACCAAAAGAAGAGACAAAAAAAACAATATAAGCCTTTAATAAATATTTTCGAAGTAAAATTTTCTGGATTAAAAATCAACTAGAATCACGAATTAGATAACAAAACTAGCATGAATACTCGGATTTGTAATAATTTCTATCAAACTCCACAAAACATACAGATTCCAACCAATTTACCAAAGATAACAACCTAAAGAGCAGAATCAAAAATTACAACTGAAAACATCATAGACGAACAAGATGAGCTGAAAACGATGAAGATTAAGAGGAACTACAAAGACGAGAACGCTGCATCTACCCGGAACTAGTGATGGAACAGAGATGATCGTTTTTGAGAAATCGAATCAATATGGAGATTTTTACTGATTTTGAAAAGCTTTGAAATAAATCAAGAGAAGAAGAATCTGAATTAAAATAAATATACCTGACTTTAAAAATAAATTAAAATTTAGATCGAATAATAGAATTACATACCTTTCAATTTGAATAATCTGAGAATCACTCTTTAGCCTTGAGAAGTAAATTCAAATGGCAATTTATGAAAACTATCAATCTTTCTTAGTTTTCTCCTATCTCAACCTCAGTTTCGCAATTTTTCTAGGGTTTCTTCCGATATCTTCCATCTCCTTAGTCCCAAATGTTGTCAAAAAGAGATCAAAAGAGATGTTGTTTCAGATTTTGGGAGAGTTCTTCTCCGACTGAGAGAGAGAGAGAGAAGTTTCAGATTTTGGGGGTTTTCGAGTTCTCCGACTGTGTGAGAGAAAGAGAGAGATATGAAGCCAACGAGTTAAAGAGGGAAGAGACTGAGAGATCGATTAAGGGAGCGACTGAGAGAGAAAGAGATGAGATCGAGAGAAAGACTGAGAGAGAGAGTTCGATCGAGAGAGAGAGAGATTGAGAAAGAGAGTTCGAGGGAACGGCTGAGAGTGAGAATGATAGAGATGAGACAGAGATTAAAATGTTTAAAACTCGAGTAAAACGGCTTTAAAACCTAAAACGGCTTAATACCGTTTTAATTGCCTGTTCCTATTTTACAATTTTTTTGTAGTGTGTGTTCCATCACACATTATTATTATTGTACATTAAAGAAGCAAATTTCAACGTGAATGATATATAATATTAGAATATTATATAAAAATGAAATGGTTATGAGCTATCCTCAAAGTGCATTCTCTTTTAGATTAAATATTAATTAAACAAATGCCTCAACATCAAGCTTTGATGTGTTGTTATACATCAAAATAAAAATTCTTATTTACTTTTAAAGAGAAGATAAAGGGGTTTTAAAAAAAAAAAATTCTTCTGTGTTAAGGTATTTGGAGAATAAGGGTTTGAAACCACCAAGGATCTCGATCAAGCCAAAAAAATTTAATTATACTAGGCTCTCATCTTGAAAATCAAATACCTTAAACTGGTGCTATAATGGAGGTCAACGCTCAAACTCTTTCAAACTTTGATCTATCGTCAAAACCCTCCTCAAATATTTTTACTTTTCATGTCGAGGTCAAATTGACAGAGATCGAAGCTTCGAACTACATGTTCAACAAACATAAAGCAGTTCTTGATTCTAGAATCAGAAAAACTATGGAAAAACCTAGGAGAGCAACATAACCAAGCAGCAACCATGACTGCGTATGTGCGTCGATCCATATCAGGTGAGTTCCTTCAGATCTCATCTTTTATTCTTCTTTTTCTCCATTTCGTTCTTCTGATTATGCCCCCTTCTCCTCGAATTTATTTTTATATTATTATTAAAGTTCAACAAGAAGTAACAAATATTGAAAAAACAGGATTTGAGATAAGGTCAACGAGGGTGGGAAGAAAATCCCCTAATTTTTTTGTCCAAAATCGATTTGGAGAAAACCCTAAGTTTCTGTCCAAAATCAATTTATGGAAATTCTAAATTTCTATTCAAAACGATTTAGGAAAAAAAACCAAATTTCTATCCAAACAATCAATTTAAGAAAAATCGAATTCTTGTAAATGAAATCTTAGGTTTTTTGTTCAATTTAGGTTTCGATTCAAATAATGGAGCACGAATCAAATAGCTCTGATACCAATGTTAGGTTTTTAGGGAGCGTACATTTTTATCGCAACGGAGATCCAAACCTAGAGTCGTCTCACGTTGAGTTGATCATTGGAAATCGAAAATCCAAATACCCATCATGTTAGCGCTTCTAGAGCAGTCACGATTCTTTCCAAACCTTAAATCCTAGGGTCTTCGATAGACACCCATAATTCTATCTTCTTAGAGAAAAGAAGAAAATATAGAGAATATTTGATATTCAATTGTCTTTCGTATCCTCTTTCTATATCTATTTATAAAGATAAAAAAGATAAGGAGATTGCAGTCTCCTAATACAATAAGGATTCAATCTTATTAGGACTCTAACTCCAAGTGGAGTCCTAGTACGTGATTTTATGGGTTGCGTCCACATGGATGTCCCAATAACCAACACGAACCAATCCGAACCATGTGCACCTCTAATAAATAGAAAGACTTCTCTCACTCAAGGCGCAAGATACAAGTCACACAAAATTCTATTGCTCTTATTTTTTTCTTCTTACTCTACAACTTATATCAAGCACTAACTTGATTATCAGAGACTCCTTGATCGACACCACATCGATGTCCTTCCAAGTTAAGGTGACTTAGAATTACGATCGGAATCTTAGAAGTATCACCGGAGAAAACGAATGAACTTAAAAACTTCATCGAAAAATGCAACTAGAACTTAAAAGTTTCATCAAAGAAGAATATCGTAGTTGATCATTATGTGTATTTATTGTAACACGTATCTCAAGGAGTGAGAGATCCAAAAAATGCCCCACACTTATGAACCAAGTTCATTCTCGAGTGACGAACTGCGAACTCATGAACAGTTAACAAAGATTTGGGCAACTAGTGTATACTGTGTGGTTCCATTAATGGCTTTCCAAGGACCTAATTACTTTCATAGGGAGCATTGGATGGTTATGATTGTATGATCACGTTTTATATCTGATGTGGGTCCAAGTGCATTTTGTGTCAATGTCTCACCAATGAGAACTCCATCAATGGTCACCCTGTACAGCTTACAGATTTGAGGTACAGGGTTTTCTTCACCATCGATCCAAGGGTGTGATTGGTCAAAAGAATTTGTTTGAGCTCAAGTGAACCACCATTTCAACTTGATTGTCACTTGCGTCAACCAACAATCCTCCCCACAATTTTATGTATAAAATTTACAATAAAATAAACTTTTCACGTGACATGGCATTACTTACTGTGAGTCTGTGAGTGAAGCTCATGCCTAAACCTAACTCTACAGTCTACCCCATATTAAGCTCACATACATCACGTGTCGTTGGGCCTTGTGACTTATTCTAAATCCTAATCAATGACAGGTAGAAAATTTTTATTATGATTTAGACATGCACCTCCTCATTTTGGGAATATTTGAGATACCCCCATATTTTGTATCAGATAACATGCACTCTTTGGCATTAGTCTAATAAGTAGGCTAATAAAAAATTATCTAAATATCATTATCTTCAACCTTTAATTAAAGAACTTCATTTTTCTTTGAAAAAAAAAGAAGAAGTCATTTTCAACTTCTTAGGTTAAAATTTTTACCGTTACCTTCAAAAATAATATTCTACTTGAACCTTCAAACCTCAAGGTAAGATAAAACATTTAGGAGAAAAATTAATGATTTTATCCATAGAGATTGAAGATGATGGTATTTAGGTCATTTTGATCGGCATATGAGAGTGGCAGAAGTCAAGGGAGCATTCATCGATTTGAAAACAGAAGGTAACTCAAATATTCACCTAAATATGGAGGGGGTATGTCTTAATCATGATTTTAAAATTCGGATTCGCATCTTGTCTCATCCATGTTAGATATTGAGTCGTGTCGTACGAGTTTTCTGATATGTTTGAGATGTTTCGTTAAAAAAAAATGAAAAATGAACATGAAATTTTACATCTCATATGAAATTTTGATTTGTCCATCCATCTCGTCCAGGCCTGATACTGAAATGACTTGAGTGATACATCTTGATCTTCGAACGAGTTTTGAAGTCATGGTCTTAATCACCCAAAATGTTAGTCTCGTTCACGAAAGATCAAAGTATCTACATGGAGCACGGTCCCACATGCCCCCAAGACCAATAGAGTTTTATTGCCTTTTTTTAATGTCTAAATTGTCCTTTTCCTTCTGAAAAACACTCATGCCTTGTTTACTCTCTCATGCGTACACGGGTGGAACTACACTTGGACGAGGGGGCCATGTTCCCACAAAAATTTCAGAAAATATTTTTTAATATATACTTAACTCAAGACGAAGTGAGGAACTATATGTGGACTGGATGGTGTGTGGGGCGGTGGCTCCCACAAATCTTGTTTTTATAAAATCTTAGAGAAAATAAAATTGAGAGATTTATAGGGCATACCTAACTGTTGCAATTTTATTACCAAAACTCACTTGCTTTATCAAGTTTGTTACTTAAATAAGCCATACTTTATGAATCAGGTTAACATAACTAACTTTGTAAAATCTTAAATCTTACTAAAATTCATTGGGCCCACATAAATTATCAAATTGGCAATTGCACACCACAACCTTCTAGATTTCATGGAAAAACTCAAATTAAAAATAAATAAATAAATAAAAATTTTGAACTTAATCAAAGGTATTGAAAATTAATGGATGGTTACTGAATTCCCAAATCTAAAACTAAAATTCAAGGATGAAAATAAAGTTTTTTTCAAAAAAAAAAAAATTTCAAAGTCCTTAGAGGTTTATCCTTTATAATCCCCTGGCCTCAGATCATGTTTTTTGATGCCACAAATTGATGATGTTAGGATCCACTTCAAAGTATGTTACGTAATAAATTAATCACTTCAATTTGAAATTTATGATGTGGGATACCCACTCCAAGGTTTGGTGGGTAACAAACTTTACAAAGTAAGGTTTAGTGGGTAACAAACTATAAATTTTAGAATTTTATTGAGAATTATTGAATGGTGATTATATATCCCATAGGATTTATATAAATTCAAAATATTCATAAATATAGAAAAATAATCAATCAACCCAATATAATATCCTAATTGATGGAAATTTAAAATTTGTAAAATATATGACAGATACACCATAGTATTGATATAATATATCCCATGCACAATATTATAATGCATATAGCTTATCTCATTCACTCTCCGACAATTACATGATTCTTTAGAGAAAGACTATGCAATTGATTACATAAAATATTAGTCTTTTATCTCATGAAGAATTTTATGATGATATTTGGATCATTTTGACTGGAACCCAAAATGTTAGTATCTTTTATGGAAGGTCAATGTATCTATACGGTGCATGGTCCGCACACGCACCAAAGACCAATAGAGTATTATATATTATTTTTAATGCCTAAATTGTCCCTTTCCATTTGAAAGGCACCCATGTCTTCTTAACCCTCATGTTTAATTCTCTTGCGTGTACTACATTAAAATTAAAAAATAAAACATATAGTTTAATAAATCCTTCAAATATTTCACAAGTTGATTATTTTTATTAGTCAAAATTATTTATGAACCAATAAAAACACATGTGCTATCTACATGATATTATATAGTCGAGCTATATCGGGGCTGATGTAATCTATTTTAGCATTTTATTTGGTTTAGAAATGAAAATTTCTTATCCTAAGTCTTTCAATCAGCTGATATAATTTATCTCTTTTTTCTAGTTGGGGGTCTGCCTAACCCTCGATTATTATTCAAAAATAGGGAAAACAAATGTAATCCTAGACCTAAAGTAAAGAGTCAAGTAAAATAAAAACGAAAAATCCAAATGATATCTTAAAGAGGAGTCTCCAAATGAAATTGAACAAAAATCCAGAATTGAAAATTCTAGATAACTAATAGAAATAAATGAAGATCAAGAATGATTGTAGAGATATTATTTATCTTTTAAAGACTGTACGATATATGATGATCAAGAGAGAGAAATCTTAGATAGAAGCAATTATTTCTGGCACGATTCTAATTGATCAATAAGGAACATTGCTAAATCATTCTTCTCTAAGACTATGTTTGGACCAAGAGAAGTGGAGAGAAGATAAACACATTGAGAGAAGAGAAGAGAAGAAAAGAGAAATTCAATTTCTCTCCACCATGTTTGGATTGACAGGAGAGAATTTGGGACAACTTTGAAATTTTAAATATCTTAAAAGAGATTTAAGGGCAGAGTTGGCATTATCAAATATTTTTAAAGGGTTTCTCTCCATTTTGCTTCTCTTCTCTTCATTTTTGAAAAGAAAAAAAACACACCTTGTTTTTCTCTCCAATGATTTTCTGTTCTCACCCCACTTAACAATCCAAACAGGAGAAATTGAGAGAAATTCATTTATTTTCTCTTCTCCTCTCCATTTCTCTCAATCCAAACACAACATAAAGGATTTGGTCGATGGTGAGACTGAGAGTGGAAAAGAAAAGAACTGTCTCTTTTAAGATACAAGAGTACCTTTGTAATTTAAAAGTCATTTAGGTCATGCTTGGTACCATGCAAATTATTTGTAAAGACAAAATATTTGCTTCGCAAATGATTTGTAGCACTTTTTAAATTATAAACTATTTGCATTTGCAAATGATTTACCTCATAACAAGCAAGGCTTTAATGTTGAAGCCATGAGTTTAGGTCCAACACTCCAACTTATGACTTGGCAAAAAATATTAATTAATTCCTTATCAATAACCCTCTTCCATGTACACTTGGATTTTTCTAAGCAAAGTAGATCTATATCATCTTGTTTCACTCAATTTTGTTATCTTACGTAAAGATTATTTTAAAATGAGAAAATCTTAATTATTTGTTTAATTATTACTTAGATCAATATTTTAAATAATAATAATCATTGCCACACCAATTCTTATATAAATCATCAAAGAATTGCAAACATAATTGATGAGATGTTAGTAAAAATTGGTGTGACAATAGCAACTTTTTAAAACAAAATGTTGGACCAAATTTTTTTTTATAGAAAGATTGTGATAATGATTCCATCTACGTTCCTTTTATTTAATCCACAACTTGCAGAGGCCGACTTAACGTATTTCTCTAATTGGGTCGTAGACTTTTTTTCAATTAATACTTGATGAGCTGTTGATTCTTTGGCCACACTGTGAGTGTGGCGTGCATCAATCATTTTCGTTCTACATGAATAGTAATAAGGGTATTATGGTCATTTGAATGAATTCATTCATAGAGATTAGAGAGACCCTAAAAAGAACGAAATGATTTTGGCTTGCTTTTGTCGGCCCGTATTGTCCTTCTTCATTTTTGCGATTCTCCATTAGAGTTGGCCTTTTCACACGTGTCATGCAAGTTTTTTTCTTTTTTTTAAAGGTCTGACCTTTAAAATTTTGTCCTTTGTGTGTTGAGTTTTGTCTCGTTCTTTTGAAGATTAATTGGCGATTTTTCGTTAAAATTTCGAATTAAGCTACTTTTAGAGTTTATGATTAGGGTGGTCTATTTGCACATTCACTAACGATATCCGCCACAACATTAAAATATTCTTTTGTACACATTTAATAAATTTATTTTAACTTTTAATGTTTAATATACACTCTTAAAAGATATCAAATCATTTCTTCAATTCTTCCTCTTCTTCTTTTCTCTCTCTTTTATTTTTTCCTTTTCTTTGTATCTTAAAAGATTTTAATGAAAATTTTAAGTTTTGATCTTACCTATTTTTCTTATCCTAACATTTTCAATTGAGTCAAAATTATTTACATGAGAAAACTTTATTTTATACGTATCTATCAAATTGATTTTATAATGATTAATAAAAAATTATGTTTGATAATTACTTATCGAATCTATTTAATAATATTCGGTAGTTACTTATCAAACTTATTAAAAAATAAATTTAATTTGAATCTATCAAACAAAATTATAAAAAATCTTCAAATTTTTTAATTCAAAATTATTATTTTAAAGTTTTAATAGTGATTTTTTCATTTTTTTTTATGATTAAATAAAAAATTAAATAATTTAAAAAAAAATTAAAAATTTAATCTCTATTGATTCAATCTCTCATAAAATTCAAAAGAAGATGAATATTAAGAAAAATAAAAAGAAGAAGAAGAAAGTGAATTTTAAATTTATGTTCACTGGTGATGTATGCAATAAGTCAAAAAGGAAAGATAAAATAATAATTTTATTTTTAATTTTTTTTTATAAAAAAATAACTTAAGTGGGTACAATGAAACCTTTTTTGATGTGTACAAATAAATTGATTCTCATTATTGAAATTGACGATGGACTCAACTTAACCATATATATTGACTTTTATGTCCGTTTAAGACTTTGATTATCTCTTTTAATAGAAAGAGTCAGTCATATTATTCATAGATCATTTGCTTAGAGGTAGGTAGGTAGACTAGTCATTTTAAAAGATATACGGGGCAAAATTGACATTTCGATTCCATCACTAATCGTCAATTGCCGAATGTACGGCTTCCAGTAGTATTTCACTCGAAATTTGGATTTGCCGCGCTTACGTCAAGCAGGCCCAGAATTTGGGAATCTGTCATGATCTACCAAACCTAAGGTTCGGAGATATCAAACCACCTATCATACGAGCTCTAGTTTTCGAACCTAGAGTCTCTGTTTTACCGTCGCCATCACTTCTGTAAAACTTTTGCTTGAATACGTAAGGTCTTCTAGTGAAACCCTAAATTTTTTCAAAGGTTTTTGGAAGGCCATGGAGTCTCGTAGAGAGATCAACTGTATTTCAAGAGTTTCGTGGAAAGATGAAGAAGCGAGGTTGAATTTTGCAGAGAGATTAACAGTCGATTTATCTTAATTTTCTTAAGGTGTTGAGTTCGATTTAGATACAAAATCTGTGTTTTGGTACCTTTTCTAATCTATTAATGGAAAGGGACTACTGTTTCGTCTGAGATATCTACAGAGGCAATCTTATAGTGTTTAAACTGGGGCTGAAATTCCTTACATGTGCCAATAAACGAGAGAATCGGGTTTTTGTCTTTTTTTGTTTAGAATCTGACAAATGTTTTTAGCTAAAACCTGGAAAAAAAAAGTGGTTTTTGTTTTTCAGATTTTTATTTGAAGGAGAGAGGATGAAAAATGAAAAATAAATAAAAATTGTTTTTAAGTCGTTAAAACTTTCGCAATGAATCTAAAAAAAAACACCCCTGTTTTTTACGACTCGAAATAAATGCGAAGGACGGTTTCAGTCAATAGGGTATGGGAGAGCTTTTAATGCAACGAGGGTGACCATAGATGGTTAGGGTTTAGAAAACCCTCGCAAAAGGGTGGGCTCAAGATTTGTATGTTATGGTTCCTTCTTAAGATTGGGGGGCGAAGTTGCTGAAGTTTTGAAGACTGTATCATCAATCGAATTGGTTTTTTTTTTAGGGGGATAAGTTTTTGATGTCGTTCTCGGAAAACCCATCTTCATCTATGGGAGAATTGGATCCTCTGCTTAAGGATCTAAGTGAAAAGAAGCAGAGTTTCCGTCGAAACGTTGCTTCTTTGGCAGCTGAACTAAAGGATGTTCGTAGTCGACTTGTTTCGAAAGAACACTTATTCGCACGAGAAACCCAGACGAGACAGGCAAGTGATTTGGTTTTCTCATTAAAATTTTTTTTTTTTTTTGTGGCCCTTGTTTCTGCGTGTTTGTGGATCCATTTTTTGGGGTAGAAATTTATTAATTTTATGGGTTTTATAGGTGGCAGAGATGAGGGCACGAAGCATGGAGGAGGAGATATTGCGATTGCAGAAAAGCTTGGAAGATAGGAATGGGCAGTTGCAGGCGTCGGCATCTTGTGCTGAGCAGGTGAGGTTCATCTCAATTTAATTTCTTGATTTTGAAATTTTATTTTTGATAAAATGTAATCCCCTAATTTATAAGGATTTGGTCCTTTGTGTTCCTGTTTCTGTTTGATCTAGTCCTGTAAAGGTAGTCCTTCACCTTTCTGTTTTAAGTCATTGCTTTTGGTTTTGGACCCAACACCCCAACATACCCTTTTGCCTTTTTTCATGGTTTTGGGCTTTTGTTCTTGTATGCATTAGGGTTTTTAGTGGAGGCTTGGATGAGAAATGTGAAACCATTGCTTTTTTTTTTTTATAACTTTCTAGGGTTTATTGTTTTTAATTACTTAATAATACATGAGATTTTAACTGAAAAAGCAAGAAAGTCCACAAATACACAAACTGATCAAAGTTCTATAAAAAACTTCTCTATTATTGTCTCTTTCAGATATATAGAAGCAAGAAATTCCCAAATTAATCTATTTGTGAGGCTATGATTTATTTTTTCAAAGTTCTGAAATTGCTGAAGCACTTTGATTTCATGCTGTTATGTAAGCTGACTTTTAATTAACAGATGCATTAATATGCAATAATCGACTTGTATACCCAATTTGATATTTTCCTATATTGTCTTTTGGGACAGTAGATCTATAATTTGAGTTAATTAGTAAAGAATTGGACCACTCCAGCTTATCAATCATAAAAAAAAAAAGAAAAAAGAATTGGGCCATTGGCCAACTGGAGATGACTTTCCATATGGGGTTCCTAATAGAGTGGAATGGAGGAACATGATTCATTTAGCTGATCCTAAATCCTTGGGATAAGTATTTGATGATGATGAAGTTCCGGCGCTCGATCATAATTAAGCTTTAAGTCTTCTTTAGATGTTTTTGCTTGATTAATAAAGAGTCTAGTATTGGGTAATAAGCATCTTTTCATTGAGGCTTTAACGGCATTTGGCATTACATGACTTCAAGTCTCTTGGGCTCTTGGCTTTTCCTAAAGAACAAGCTCTTAAATGGTTATTTTATGAGTTTCTTCGAATCAAAGCTGCTCCTTCAAACCATTACCTCAAATGTGCCCCTTGTGTCTTTCTCTTTTTTGTTTCGAGTATTGCAAATTCCTTTCTTTACCTTGACATTTTTTTATGTAATGCAGTACCTCAAGGAGTTGGATGATGTGAGGACGACACTTTCTGCCACTCAAGCAACTGCAGATGCAAGTTCTGCCTGTGCCCAGTTAGCTCAGCTTCAGTGTTTGGCTTTGTTAAAAGAATTAGATGCCAAGAACAGTTTGCTAAAAGAACACGAGGATCGTGTTAATAGGCTAGGAGAGCAATTAGATCATCTACAAAAGGATCTTCAAGCAAGGGAGGCTTCTCAGAAGCAACTAAAAGATGATGTTTTAAGAATCGAGCAGGAAATTACGCTAGCAGTTGCAAAAGCTGGATCTAGCAAGGATTCCGAACTTAGGAAAATCTTAGAGGAGGTTTCTCCCAAGAACATTGAGAAAATCAATAAGCATTTGAATGCGAAGGATGAGGAGATAGCCAAATTAAGAGATGAAATTAGGATTATGTCTGCGCATTGGAAGTTAAAAACTAAAGAATTAGAATCACAAGTATATCATTAAGTCCTCATTCAATTTAGTAGTATAATTTACATTTGTTAATTGAATTAATATAGAGTTGCTTCTCCCTTTATAGAGTGCACAATTCTCATTTATTGACGAGCCTTTATCTGTTCATGGAACAGTTGGAAAAACATCGGAGAGCTGATCAGGAACTGAAGAAGAGGGTATTGAAGTTGGAGTTCTGTCTTCAGGAAGCTCGCTCCCAGATGCGGAAGCTGCAAAGGGTATTGAACATAGACATACAATTATAACTTTATACCTTCTTTTAGTTGAAGCTAGATGTTAATTTCCACAAGGAAGGTGGATCCCATTACTGTAGATTAGCCTTCGAGTGTAGCAGCAGCCCACATGGCTTACATGTCACGACCCACGAATTGGGTTCCACTTTTTCCTGAGTCATACTAGCGAGGTTTGCCATTGTTAGTGTTCCCCACCTCTTGGTGGACCTGCAACCAAAAATTGGTCTGATTGATGATGAATAGTTGTTACTGAAACTTTTTGTTATTTTCGTCATGGACATAAACCCACTGATAGGCCTGTTCATGAACCACTTGATCAGGTGAATGGCAAATGTGAGTTTATGTCCATTTTGTAGAGTGTCTATTTGCTCTATTCTAAAGATTGTAATAGATTGGATGGTTAAACTCGTTATCAGGACGGTCTACTTTCTATCTCAATAGTTTGATGGGCTAAGTCAGCTTCATTATACTGTTTTTTCCCATCAGTCTCTAGATTGAACCTCAGGAGTACCACCTCTTTTCACTTGTGAAATGCGACTGTAATCTGCCCTTATCTGAACCAATTGTGAAACCCCCCTATGCATGTCGTTCCTAGTTTAGTAAGATTTTTGTATTTCTTCTTTATTGCAGATGGGGGAGAAAAGGGACAAAGCTCTGAAAGAACTAAGAGATCAGCTGGCGACAAAGCAAGAAAGAGGAGGCAGAGATGCCGATAAAAAGAACTTCTGGGAAAGTTCAGGCTTTAAGATCGTGGTTTCCATGTCTATGTTGATTATAGTGGTATTTTCGAAACGATAAATGTCTCATATATTCAGTTGTAATGTATAGAATTCTTAAATACACTTTTTTAAGGACACCAGAGAAGGTTGGTGGTGTAATGCTCCATGTTTATATTAGGTGGTGGTGTAGTTGTTTATGTAACAACTTTTTGTTGTTCCTCCAATATTTGAGACACCTCTTAACAGGTGTTTTTGATCTGTTGCTTAGTTTCTTCCCAGTAGTTGCCCGCAAAATTTAAGAGGGGCTCAACTAAGCTGCACATGTTGATTAAATTACATCGATTTTGGGACTTGAAACTAAGAATTAAATAGCTATCCATGCTCATGATCATTCCATTTGAATCAAATTGTATATATATTTCCTTATCTTAGGCATCCAAGTAGATATGGAGGTTCCATGACCTTGAATTGCTATTTGTCCAAAATAAACTAAATATTATAACCTTTGCAGCAATCAACATCTTATATATTCACATAATGGGACAAATAGCCTCCAATTTTCAAGCCAGAAACTGTTTTGCTCTCAAATACAGCTCCACGCTAAATTATACCTGTGACTCCCAACTTTTCAATGAAGAGGTGGTAAATAAAAATAAGCATGGTCTATACCATCTAAGGTTAAGAGCATCCTGTGCATGACAGCATGACAACAGTGTCATCACTCTGTTCTTTTTTATAGTAAAATAAGTGTATGGATAACCTGAACTGTGGGAAGGCCTGACTGATCTTCTGCTGTTGTTCTGAATAGAAACTTTACATGCCCAATATGAGTTTTCCAGTGATCATGAATGCAAACAGTGGTTGTAGGCCGGCTGCAATAGATTCAGCGGTGCTAATAGCAGGAGGGGGTCCAGACCCAAAAATGGTTGGTGCAGACAAGGCAGGGTAACTTGTATTTAATGCCGATGGTGGTGATGAACTAGTGCTGTAAATCCAAAGTTTTAATAACATAAATATTACAAGTACTGAGATTGGAGTTTTTAGAATACAAATAGTCTACATGAGAGATCAGCACTTTTACCTCACTGATGGTGATGATGACGATGATGGGTAAACACAAGCACCAGTACCTGTTTGAAAACGCAAGAAAATGAATGTTAAAAGATCAATTTTTCTTTTAGAACCTTAATTCCAAAGAGGTTTTCGTCATTGCAAAAAAAAAATGTATTTGAAAGAGGGACCAATAAGCTTTTATTCTTACTTGGGTTTGTGTTAACTATCACGGCAACTCCTTTGAAATCACAGCTGGATGGCACCGGATTCTTCTGATAGTAGATGTTAAATGCATACGAGGCATGGTTCTGCAGGGTGTTTGGATTATAACAGCTCCCTGTCGGCTGGATCGTTGAACAGTCAACACCTCCAATCCCACATGCGTAATCCAGTGCTACCTGTAGTGTACTCTCCATTGCTCCTGTCTTGGCCATGCACCAAGTCTGCCCTGACCCTATCGGTGGACTAGAGGTTGTAGGGGGTGTTGTGATAGGATTGCCACTGGGTGGTGGAATTGGATTAGTTCCTGGATTGGGTATCACTGGCGGCGCAAGAACAATGATGGGTGTTGTAATTGGATTGCTTGGTGGTGCTGTTGTGGGTGGATTAACAGAATTTGATGGGGGTACATTGCTGGGTGTGGTGATAACTGGAGTGGTGGCAGGGACTGTGACTGGAGTTGTAGCTGGATTTGTTGGTGTTACAGTTACCGGGGTTGTGGACGGCACAGTGATGACCGTTGGTGTTGGTGGGTTAATGGTATCATGTCGAGTTATTCTGGTTGCTGAGTTGAGTTCTCTGTGAGAAGAATGGAACATCTGTTCTTCTTCCCTGTTTAGTTCCCTCTTCTCAGATTCTTCCATGGGAGAGATTTCTGCAAAAAGCCCAGCGATCCTATCTATGATATGAGTGTGACCTTGTAAATATTTCATCGTTTTATTAGTGAACAAGGCGACTTCTAGTGCACTGGGAACAGCTGAGTTCTTAACATTTAAAACCATAGGAACATCACTGTAATGGAGAAGGGTAGCTGCAGTTGTAGCTGATTTGATCATGAGTCCAACAAACTGATCCCCCATACTCAGTTGTCCATTAATTTTTGTTTCCACCATTATAAATGAACCACAATTTTCAACAAAGTCAACGATCTGCTTCAGATCACTTGCATGCTTTCTGCCTAAATCTTGTAGAATGGTAAGTGAGAATGCAACTGAGACCTTCACTTCATGGTCAAGATCGAAGCTTTTAAGGGCTGAATGGATTGAATTCAACGTGGATAAGAGAATGTGCAACTGTTTGTGTGCCAGCGAGTTACTACCGCTGCTACTAACTACGATATTTGTGATGTTTATATGTGGGAGAAAGGCTATAAGGTGGGTTTTGAGCCATGAAATCGCTGAAGCTTTAGAAATTCTCAGATTCTTGGCTTCAGTTTCATTCAAGTATAAATCAACAACTACTCCAGTGTTTGATAATGCATTTAATACCCTGTGATCTTCAACAAAGGCCCTTATCTGAGAAAGTGAGACATTGTTTTTCTTCAGAAAGGATATTGTTTCTATAGGTGATGAAATTACACCATTTCTCTTTGCATTGTAGGAGAAACCCACCAGAGTTCCTGAAGGGAGGAAAAAAAAAAAAAAAAATTTAGAGTTAAAACCCAACATTTCTCACCAGGGAAATATAGCAGGTAATGTAAGCATTGGGCACTGGAACTCTGTAAATTAAAAATAACTAAAAAGGGTACTTGAACAAATTCATAAAGCAAATTGGGGTTGTCTGAAAAACCCATTGGATCAAACAGGAATTTAGGTTCCAGACATAATTTTCCCAATCTGTTCAAACCCAGATTCTTAGGTCCAGAAGGGAAAATGTCGCATAAGCTATAAACCAGATTCTGAAGTTTGGCTTACTATTTCTCCATACTTAGAAGATAACAAAAAAAATAAAAAAAAGGACATTTATTTTCATGAATCATTAAAGTGAAAAATGACAGATTCAAGTGAGTTAACTTGCAACTTACCTGAAGAACAGTCTGTAAAGAAGTAAAGGAAGAAGAAAGAGAGGAACATAAAAACTCCCTTAGCCATTAAAATAAGAGGTGTTTTTGAGTTTTGGAGGAGAACCAACTTGATTTTGTTTTAGAGTTTTCTGCAAAAACAGTGTTCAAGGAAACAATGGACATAGTAGTGGAATCCAAGAAGAGGATACAGAAACAAGGAGAGAGAGAGAGAGAGAGAGAGAGAGAAGGATTAAAAGCTGGAGGAGAAAAGGCTCTCTAATTAAGATAGTAAAGCTGAGGAGAAAGAAAAGGGGAAAAATAATTAAAGTAAAAGAAGGGTTGAATTGTTGGAACGAATGATGATAAAGAAAAGAGGTTCCTTTGTCATGAAGGATGGGTTGGGAGCTGTCGTTCTGTCTCGAATCCAAACCGTTCAACAAAAAATAAATCAGGGAAAAACTACAGTACTTATTGGAAAAAGTTGATTTTCCAAGAAAAAATTTCATCTTTCAGAGATTTTTGTCATGTAGTGTAGTGGAATGAGGAGAATAAGAACTAAAACGACAAAATTACTTTGCAACATGTGACAGCATCATTAGAAATAATTTACTCCCCAATCCCTTTTTATTTAATCTTTGAGAGTTGCTATTGGCATCCCCAATTTTTTACTTGTTGCACTCCAAATAAAAATTAAGAAAATAAATACATAAAAATAATAGTGCCAATAGAAGCTCTATCGATTTGTTAGATTTCTTTTTTGAATTTTGGATTTTTTATGAGCCTTATCATAGTTGTAAGTAACTATTGAAATTGTTTGAACAAATGTGTATAATGTTGAGATTATAATTTGAGCTAAACCTTTGTACTGTTGGGAGAGTTTTTTAATTTTTAATCTTTAATCAAAGTGGTAAATAATTTAAGACCTTAGAATGTAATAAGTAAAAATGGAGTTGCCAATAACAACTATCTTTTGTTAAATAAAAGTTAAAAAAAAAAATTATAAAGCTGCAGGACATGGTCAGTGCCTAAGTATTGACGTAAACATGGCCTGTAGCAGGCAAGTCCCATGCACTTGGCAGGCTTAATAAGGCCAAAAAAAAACTGTGACAAATTATATTTGTGGTGAATTTTTCAGTTTTAATCCTCGAGATATGCATCATCGAAATGTTCTTCAAATCGGATCTTCTTTTTCAGTAAAACACTGTTCTTGTAAGATTTTGCGACTGACTCACTCGAGTCATCTCACTATCGTTCACAAACAAGCGAGAAAATCAATGATATTCGTCTTCGCATTAACTCCGTCGGAGAATGAGATGATTTCTTTGAGATTTTCAAAATCTAGGTTGAACTAATAAACTTCGCTGAATCAGTATTTTTATATATATTATTTGAGCATTTTCTAATCTATCTTAAAAATAAAAAAATAAATAAAAAAATAAAAAATTTATTATTATTATTATTATTTAAAAATTTATATTAATAAATAATTTTAAACCGCATTAAATGATTTATCTCATCCAAGACAAGCTGCCTAGAGCAGGTAAATTTGTATCGGGCCAAGACAAGAAAGAATACTAAGTTTTAAAATCACGTTGTCATCCTACTAATTAGATTTGTTTCTTCTTAATCAATTTAAGAGTCAGTGATAATCTGACACTTTTTTTTAAATGTCCTATTACATAATCATAGATCATTTGCCTTGGGATACAAAAAAGTAAAAGATTTGTAGTTCTATGTTTTTCAAGACAAATGATGGGAGCATTTAAAAAAAAAGAGCATTAGATCATCATGAGGTGTGTGGATATTCAAAATCACCGTCGTCAAAACATGTATGTGTGCTTGGTTGTCCATAACATTGCTCCTCATATGATTTGATTTGCGCCCAAGGGACTCATTTGGAATTTTTTTTCTAAAATAGTTCCTTGTGATGTGATATTTGAACTTCCATTTGATGAAATGAATCAAAGGCACAATGAGAGGAGGCCTCCTTGCCAAAAGCAAAATAAAGTTAAACCAGAAAAGATAACAATGCATGTGACAAGATTATGGGATTTTTTTTTTTTTTTAACAAACCACATATAAAGGTAACCAATTTACAGCCCAAGAATCTCTCACTTTGAGAGAAGAAAGTGAAGTACTCATCTCTTGATACAAGCTTCAATCACCTTTAACTTCCTTTCCTAATTGTTTGTCAATTTCTCATCATACCTTGTAACTTCCTTTCCTAATTGTTTTTCAATTTCTCATCATACCTTGTATGTCAACATACTTCAACTAGATTAACTTGCTATCCCTGATTTGATTGCACTATCCCGGGATAAGGCTATCCTTAAGAAAATGTCCAAAAATGCTTAGCATTGAGGATTGGATGGGTAGAAGTTGGTGAAATTAGGTGAGAAATCCAGTAGCTTACCTGAACCAACA
This sequence comes from Akebia trifoliata, assembly GCF_017979445.1. Classification (NCBI taxonomy): domain Eukaryota; kingdom Viridiplantae; phylum Streptophyta; class Magnoliopsida; order Ranunculales; family Lardizabalaceae; genus Akebia; species Akebia trifoliata. Next base: position 14,494,307 of record NC_141382.1, on the reverse strand, counting down.
AACTCCATGTCTTCTCATAGTTTAAGAGCATTAAACATTCGAGATATTGTGCTTAGGACAAACAAAAACAAAGTACTTTAGATTTTCAATTCAAATCACAGAGTTTATTTTTTTTTTTTTTATGAAGTTCAAAGTTCCACCCCATTAGGTCTTTGGATAATCTTAGAGAAACCCCCTGTGTTTTAAACTGTTGGCATGATCCCTTTGTCATTTTTGACCACACACCCCCCACCTGTCCAATATTGTTTAGGTGATTTGACACCCCTACACGTTGTGATGAATATTTGATGTACAATCCCAATGTTTTCAAACTTAGGAGAGAACCTTTTGACTTTTACCCCCTCCCGTCCCCCTCAAAAAAATTTGGGTGTAAACTTCAACAAATATTTGAGATTTCCCTGTCTTTTCAAACTTATGACATACTCCGTCAAAAAATTGAGGGGAATTGGAAACACTACCGTTTGGGTGAATATTTTAGCCAACCCATGTGTTTTAAAGGTGATGATGATACCTTTTGGCCTTGTTGTCCCCTACCCAATATTTATTTTTTATTTATTTTTTGTTGATTTAGATATCCCTCTGTATTTTGGTGAATACCTAAGATACCCCCATGTTTTAAAACTAGTGACTTGCCCTTTTCACCTTGTTCATTTTTTTTAGACTAACAAATAGTAGCCTAAATATCCTCATTTTAAACTTATAACAAAAAAAAAAAAAAAAATTCATCTTAAGTTCTTCAACCTCTATTTAAACTAATTTTAATCTATTTAACTACGTCTTCAATTCATGATCATTTTAGATCTCTCTTAGGTCATAATCCTTATATGCCCATACCAATATCCACTAATTGTTGTTTCCAGATTAGCTGTGATGACTTTACATTGGAACTCGGGTGAACATTGCTGGTTTTGGGCTGATCAGGGAATGAACTTCCAAAATTTTGGTAGGGTACATGTATCTGTTTGTGCATGTTTTTATGTATGTATCTAGTCATGTATATACATTTATAGACACACTTACCTACACATGTACTCAAGAAGTTGGGGTTACAATATTGATTACAATAATAAAATTCAACGGAGGAATGTAATATGTGGTTGATCATAAATAGTTGGAATAAGGTTTTGAAGACAACGAGGGATGCGATGTTGCATGGATTTGTCTAAAAGGTTTCATTTTTTCTAGGTAATGGGGAGTAGGATTGAAATATACCACTGAAAGACTTAAGCGAGACAAAGGTAGGCTATCTAGATGGTAGCAAAGGTAGGATGGACAGTTGGTCAAATCTAGTATGAATCATACATGGATGAACAGTAATTAGAGACAATTGCTCTCTTGTACTTCATGCAAACTGGTCAATGGTGACTATCGATGAATGGCACATACATGGATCTACAACCCTATGTGTAATGCATGTGATTGGCTTAGTCGGATATAATTGTAGATATATGAGCTTCGAAATCTTTGGGGTGTTTGAACTCATCTACACAGGTTTATGAGTTGCCACCATTCAATTAAAGTGTAAATGGACACTATAAAAAAAAGATTTTAAAATATATTTTTCTTTGGCTTGTAGTGAATCACATATCCAAAAAATGAAGGGAGAAAGGTCTACCAAGAGAATCTATGATAAGGAAGTTTGATTGAGGGGCAAGGAAAGTGTTAGGCACCTTGTCCCTCCCATTCTAAGATGGTTTCCATTGATTGGCCCAAGGTGAAGAAACTCATTTTTTGAATTTTTTGAAAGTAAAAAGAATTTGAGAGAAAATTTAGGTAAAATCAACTATAATCTAGTTTTAGGAAATTGAGAAATCAAGTTAGTGTGCAAACTAAACATGAAAGTAAGTATTTGCTGAAAATTTTTGTGAACCTAGGATTTTGGTAGAAATCCACTTGGATGGACCACTTTGAACCCCAAAGTATTTTTAAAAGCTTATGTGCTCACTTAAGAGCTTTTTTTTGTTAATTTAACCTTTATGAGACTTCATTGATTTGGATACCACCATTAGAAGACTACAAACCTTTATGTATGAGTTGTGTGTCTTTTGAGAATATTTTTGTTGGTTAAAGGAGCTTAGATATGAATCCAAAGGGATCCACACCCTAACTCATAGCCCTCTTTTAAATAGTGGTGTGTGCAAGTGTGTATGAATGAGATAAACTTATCAAGAGAATATTACCTCCTAAGAGGGTTTACTCTCTAGTTTTTTATTGCCATCAAAGAACAAGAAATAAAGTATTTAGTCTAAAAATTAAATGACAACTAGTCTAGAAATTTTAATTATATAAAAATAAATGAAATCAAATGCAATTTATTTTAATGCTCTCAATGAGCTTATAGGAGGTTTTACTCCCTACTCCCAAACTTCAAACTAGTAAGTTTACAAATCTACATTATATGAAAGTAGAAGAACATAAAGTAAAACTTTTTGCAAGTAAATGAAAGGGATTAGATAGAAATGGGGGAATGAGATGGGGATTACATTGAGAAAAATTGAAAAATAAGTTTTTTTCCCACCTTGGTCTCTTTTTTTTCTTCTTTTTGGTTTGAACTACTTGGGTGTTCAAGAAAAGATTTGGGCAGAATTTAAGTAAGCTTTGGTTTTAAGAAAAGAAAATGATAGAATTTTATATTACTTAAGCTCATTCATTTTTCTTTGGAAGGGTCTCTTATTGAATGCGCCTCGACATTTTTTACTAAATAATAAAAAAAAGTCACATGGTAAATTGAGAGATTTTCTGAAAATTGGGAGTCGCCACCTAGTTTAGGTTTAGAAATAAAAAATAATTCTAAAGTGGATCCAAATTGGTCCATTGGTAAAATAAATAGGTAAGGAGTCGGATTACGAGTTTTGGAAGGTGTTAGGCACTGAACCCATCCAATCGAGGATCGATCTTTACTACGATCCAAAAATATCCTAAGGTCAATGGTCAAAGGTTAGAGTCAAGTTAGCGTCAAATCATCATCTTTTTATGTTAAATTGGCTAAACGAATCCTATGATTATAATTTTTCCAAATATTACACAATGTCTCGAATTCCACATATAAAAGGGAAAAATGTGAAAAAGCCTAAATCTTATTCGATGCCCTAAGACTCACATGCATTTTTTACCAAAATGAAATTTAATTAAAGAGCCAACATACATGAATAATTTTCAAATTGGCTAAAATTTACACATGAATAAAGAATTTCAAAATAGGAAAATTATTAAAAAACCTATATAAAAAAATTAATTCTTAAAAAAGTACTAATTTTCACAAAATTATCGATAGGAACCCATTTTGGCCCTTAAAGGGCCAAAAATATGTTTTAAATAAAAAAAATAAAAAAAATTTTACGAATAAAAACTTTCGATTTTTGACCCTTAAAGGGCCAAAAATATTGTGCGTCGAAATTATTTTATATTTTAAATTTTCAACCTTTAAAGGGTTAAATTTTTTATTTTTATTTTTTCTTGCATCTTTTTTATTGTCTTTTCAAGATTTCATCTTGCACTTTCACCAACATTATCACCTTTATCTTCTTTTTCATCTTTTCTTTCTCTCTACTAGTTTTTTACCTTCATTTTCATCTAAATTTTCAAGGTAATTTTTCTACATTCTACATTCTACATTCTATATTTACATTTGATTTCATCCATTCATAATCAAGATCTTGATTGTGAGATCTTAATCTTGATCTTGATCTTGAATCAAGACCTTGATCATAATCAACATCAAGATAGTGATTGTGAGATATTGATCTTGATCAAGATCAAGATTGTGATAATGAGATCTTGATCTTGAATCAAGATTAAGATCGTGATCGTGAGATTTTGATCAAGCTCAAGATCCTGATCATGAGAACTTGATCTTAATCAAAGTGATCATGATCAATATGTGATCTTGATCTTGATCTTAATCTTAATCAACATGATCATGATCGTTTCACAATCAATATCAAGATCGTGATCTTGATCTTAATCTTAATCAACGTGATCATAATCATGATTTTGATCTTAATCAATGTGATCACAATCTCGATCGTGATGTTGTTATAACCGATCGATAGGTTAATAAGTAAAATAAGTATTTAAATATTATACTCATATAAAAAAATTTATTATAATAGATGGTAACTACGTATTCATGGATGTCCGACTACAGATGTTGTTATAATTGATCGACATGATCATATATCGAGTGATATTTGGATGGGACAGGTTAGAATTTTTATTTAAAAATTAATAATGCAGATATATTAAAATTATACAATTATTTATAATTATGATATCATGTGCAATTTTTTAAAGATTGGATGATTAGTAGTCCACGAGAGGTCCTTGCTGTTATTGTTGATTTTGAACATTACTAACGCATCTGGTGGCTGCATTATGATTCATGCCTTTGTTATGCATTAGCTGAGAGATTTTGGGCACAAACTTTCACGTTCCACTTGGATAGATAGTCATCACATTAAAGGATACTTTTCATTGTTTATAATTGAAAATTGACGGATATCCTGTTGTTGTGCCACGTACAACGAGAGAGGAGTATCCCAATCTTATGTATGAGTGTCTTGAAAGTCTACCTCCTACTGATGAAAGTTCTTATAGTTTTATTAACCTTACATGGCTACGTGATACATTTAGAAGATTGGCAAATAGAGAGATATTTATAAATGAGATAAAATTTAATTTTTTATTATTATAAAAATATTAAAATTCATATATATAAATTTATATTATTTATTAATATTTTATTTTATATTAGATACATAATTATACTTATGGATATTTATTGGTATTATGTGGAGTCATACTATTTCCAGATGCATCGGATAATACTATTGGTAGTATAATTTACTTCATTTTTTAGGGATCTATTTATTACGTTATGTTATGCTTGTGGTGTTGTCATTTTTATATTTTTGTATTATTCTCTTAGTAAATTTTTATATTATTCTAGTACATGTTGATCAGAATGAGGAAGTGGTGTGTGTAAATCTTAAGATAAATTATTCTTCATCTTTGTTGGATCCCCATTATAACATGCACTCATAATTTTCTCTTTTAGAGTCATATCATACACAATACTCATAGATACCACAAGCTCTACATTTTTAGTCATCTCAGCCTACACATGAATATCAGGCGTAATACTCACAGACTCCACATTTTCAATCATCTCAACTTGCGTATGAATATCAGATGCAATACCCACAGACTCCACAAAATTCATATTATAAATTATCTTAGCTTCTATTTACTGAAAAATTAAGTATTGTTTTACCTAGACGTAATTTAGGAAAAAACGTCTCTAAAAGATCTGCTCAAGAGTTATTAAAGGTAATTGTAATCAAGACAAGCACTGTCGTTATTAGTAATTTATTACGTTATATATTATGATTTATTGTTTGCCACGTGATTAAGTTTAGATTCGAAATATTTGTCACGTAATTAAGTTTAGATTCAAAATATTATTGTATGTTTATCACGTGATTAAGTTTAGATTTGAAATATTTGTCATGTGAACTACATTTTTAGATTTGAAATATTTACCACGTGAATTACATTTTTCGATTTGAAATATTTACCACATGAGCTACATTTTTAGATTTGAAATTAACAAATCAATTATTTGTCACATTATTTACTTGTTAAATAAAATAATACAATTAAAATAAAAGATACTCAATATTTATTTACGAAGTTCGTTGTATAATCTGGCAATTACATCCCCGAACTCTTACGAACTAATCTACTATTTTCATAAGTACATATTACATCTCAACTTACAAATTAATATACAAAATTAAATACAAATATTTAAAAAAAATTAAAAATTAAAAATATTTTCAAATTGAATTTCTACGTATGAATCAATTGTGTCCAATATCTTCGCAACGACTACAATGTAATGATCGCATATCTTGAATGTCAGTCTTTCTTCTGTTTACCTTTGGATGACTAGGTCGACGTCGAGTCATTGGCGATAAATTTTACTTTTCTTGTTAAGGAGGATTTCTAACTTATATGGATTAGGAATATTTTTCATAGAAGTTGCATAACACTGTCTGTATTTTTCAATATTATATTCGTTAGAAAAAAATTAATATTTATCCCATCTTTTCATATCGCATACTTTAATTAAATGTTGGCATAGAATATCTATTATCCATTTGAAGTATGTGCGTTTTTTATTTTACGCGATCATATACTTCAAATCTTATATCATATATAATTAAAAATTCACAACTAATAGTATTTTATATATTTTTTTTAATTTTATTTTTTATCCTTAGAACTAATTGAGAATCCTAAGTAAGATTCTTTAATTTACGTCTATTTTATAATTTAATTATTTTACACCTAATACATTCTAATAACCCAATTATTGGTTTCATACATAACTTCAATATCAATGAATTAAAACTTTTATTTATATTTGATTTTATTATTCTAAAACGAGATATTGGAAAATTACTTACTGCCCAATGGAGTAATGCATATGTTGAATCTTCCTCTGATAATATCCAATTATATATTTTAATATTTTCTTTCTTAATAAATTCTAATATTATTTTACAGTTAATTTCAGTATAAGTTTTATCTACTTTTTCTAAAAATTTACAAAATAAATTTGATTTATAAATTATTTTTAAATTTTCTTAAAAATATTGAATGTAAAAAAAAATGATGAAAAAATACATTTATCAATTGTAAATATTATTTCTTTTAAAATTTTAATAAAATCATAAGGTCTAAGTGATATTTTAAAAGAATTTAAAAATCATTCACAAGTATCTTTATTTTCTTGTTCAACTATTACATATGTAAGTAGAAAAATATCATTATTTGAATTGTAAGTAATCGTAACAAGTAGTATGCCTTAATATTTATCTTTTAAGAATTTACTATCTATTTGTATAATTGATAAACATTTATTTTTAAAACCAACTATACATGCTTTAAAAAATATTAAAATACGTTAAAAATATCTATTTGAACTAATTTTAAGAAAACAAAAGAATCCCAGATTTATTTTTAAAATAGTTTGACAATAATATTCAATATTTTTATATGTCTCAACTTTACAATTATGTATTTCATGATTTACTTTTTTCATTACTTTCTAAGATTTTATATATATGATAGATGCATTATATTCATTTCTAATATCAGTCATTATAGATTGGGAATAATAAAATTAATTATTCCTTACACGAGTTAATATTTTATCTTTTATCCAGTTACTATTGATTTAAAAATGAGGTCGTGAGTCCATTATACCCATAAATGTGTGGGTTATGTTAAATTTACGTATAGTAAATAAATCATCATTTGCAAAATAAATTTGCATATATATGCTAATCAAAGTTTGGAACATCGCATTTAACTATAATTTTTTCTTTATTATTAATAACATATTTTATTCTAAAATTATTTGTAATAGCTAAAGAATTTTTTTTTCTTAATTCAATTATATTATTCAAAATTTTACCAATATAAATATCGAATATATTTTCATCATTATCAGATGACAAACTTAAATTGTTATCAACAAATTCATCTACATCCCTATCCTTGTGTTACAACATTATATTGAGTTGTACTGTACGCAATATTATGGTCTATATCAGTATTTTGATATTAATTTAATGAGCTAGGTTCATCTTAACCATAATTTGATTGATATGTTACAAAATTTTCATATTGTATCACAAAGATAATTGTATTTTGAGAATTTTGATTATAATTTAATATATCAAAAATATCAATTAAAAAATTTTCACTATCTAAATTGATAATTGACCTTATTGAAAATTGTTGTTGAATATTACAGATTAAAATAATAAGAACTTTTAACTCCGTATATGTAATTTTTGATAAAGTTGATAAAAGTCGTGTATTTTCACCAATATACGTGATACCTTCTACATAACCTCCATATCAACAAATAATTATTTTTGAAAACATCTTCAATGTAATTGTGAGAGAATAAAAATAATGAGAATTATGAGAGAATCAAAATAGTGAGAATTTTGAAAGAATAAGAGTGTGAGATATGTATGTTTATATACATAGTCCAACAACTAAATAACGGATGAAAAAAATGGTTAAATAACGATCGAAAAAAATGGCTAAATAACTATCGAAAGAAATGGTTAAATAACAATTGAAAAAATGACTAAATAATGGTTGGATAATTTAAATTAAAAAATAGGAAATTCGACCCTTAAAGGGTCGAAAATTTTAATTTTAAATTTTAAAAAAAATCGCATAAAATCAACAAATTTATTCGTAAAATTTATTTTATTTTATTTTTTTAATTTAAAACATATTTTTGGCCTTTTAAGGGTCGAAATGGATTCCTATTAATAATTTTGTTAAAATTAATATTTTTTTGTGAATTAATTTTTTTATAGGTTTTTTTTAATAATTTCTCCTTTCAAAATTGATAAATATTCCTGATGTATAAATAATTTTCAGGTTGGTAAATATTTTACATGCACAAATAATTTTCGGATTGGTAATACCATACATGCAAAAATTACTTCAAAATAAGTTAAATATCATAACGTGTACAAATAATTACCAACTCGATTCAATATCAAAATATGCATAAATAATTACAAAATTGATTCAATATAAAAAAAATGCATAAATAATTACCTAATCGATCCAATATAAAAAAATACATAAATAATTATCAAATCGATTAATTATCATAATATGTACAAATTAATTTTACAAATTGGCAAGTTTCATCACATGCATAAAAAAAAATGAATTAACAAAGTCTGTACATGTGTAAAAAATTTTTTAATTGGTAAAATCCATATCACGCTTAGTTGCTAAATTGGTAAGATATAAATAAACATAAACTTTCTAAAGCAGTAAAAAATATATATCAAGAATGATTACCAAATCAATAAGATGTGAATACATGTAAACTTTCCAAATCAATAAAATCGATATCCCGTAAGATTACCAAATTGGTAAGAATATGAATACATATGAACTTTCTAAATCAATAAAATTGATATCGTGTAAGATTGCTAAATTGATAAAATATGAATACACATGAATTTTCTAAATTGAAAAAAAAAATCTCACATGCTGAAAATTTTTAAATTAAAAAAAGAAATTCTTCACACATTAATTAACTTCCAATTTAAAATTTAAATCATGAATATCTTCTAATTTAATAATTATGCAATAACATGAAATAATTATCAAATTATGAAATAATATATTGCATATTAGGATTCATCGAATTGAATATCATATATTCCTAAACATGAATAATTAAAAGGGTAATTCGAATTACTTTAGTCATCGAATTTTTTTCAAAATATCCCTAATAAAAATAATGATTTAAGCATGGTAATCAGAAACTTACAAAAAAAAATATAATCTCCAATCCTATTAATGTAAGAAATAAAAAGAAAGTAATAAGAAAGAAAGAAAAAACTATACCATAAACTACATGATGATTATAATTTGAAAACAATAGAGAGCATCAATGAAATGATCATTAAAGAAAGAAAATAAAAAAATAAGACGTGAAGAGAAAATAATGAAAAAATAAATAAGAAAAATCAAATTTACTTCTATGACTGCATGGTGGTTGGGTGTAGTTCTTCAAGCACCACTCAAGATAGCTTGCGAGTTGTAATGGAGGTGTTGATATGACATGAAAAAGTGATAAAGATCGCTATGGTGGGGGTGTTATTGATGGATGAATGATGATTGCTATGAAGAAAAAAAGGCGTTTAAGATGGATGAGTGATGGTTTCTATGAAGAAAAGAAAGCTTTGAAGATGGTTGCTACTAAGAAGAGAAGAAAACATTGATATGAGATGAAGAAGACTACTGCTAGGAGGAGAAGAAAACGTTGAAGATGGGATGGAGAAGTTTGCTACTAAGAGGAGAAGGAGACGTTGAAGATGGGATGGAGAAGGTTGCTGCTAGGAGGAGAAGGAGACGCTGAAGATGGAGATTAAAGAAGGTTATTGCTAGGAGGAAAATAAGACGTTGAAAAGGGATGAAGAAGGTTGTTTCTAAGACAAGAAGAAGGCGTTGAAGATGGAGATTGAAGGTTGTTGCCCCTATTCAGTTCTTCTTATTTTTATTTTTTTTTATTTTTTTTTTAAAGGAACAAGAGGAACAAAACTAGCCTTTTTGTCACGTTTTTTTCTCACCAGAAAATGGTTAGCTGCCCAGCCCTTTTATAAATTTTTTCTCTCTAAAATTCTTTTCTTTTTTTTAGTTTGTTTATTTATTTATTTTTTTAGAAACTTCCTTAATTCTCAAACATGTTCCCCTTTATAAAAAAAAATAATTATTTCCTACTTCCCCTTGGCCGAATCTACCATGTATGAAATTGCTAAAAAAAATTTGATCCATCATTTCGCGACTCACGCCATTCCCATAGCTTACGATTGGTTAAATTCATTGATTAGATCAATTTAAAATTGATGGCTTAATGACTTGATCATATCTCACACTAATTAGTGAACTTTTATTCTAAATTTTTTATTGGTTGTTCACCCTTGATCACGAATTTATTCAATTGACTGATTTGTGATTGGTTCGATTTGTCAAATACTATTGGCACCCTTCTTTAATTTTGATAAATTTTTTTATTATTTTGAAATTATAGAATAATAGATAAAAACTATTATCAACAGAAGTCCAATATCCAAGTTCGCATTTTAAAAGTTTTGATTCCATTATCTTATCACAAATCGTAGATGTTAATCCATATCATAAAAATCATCATTTTACACGATCAATTGGTGTAATTCCATGAGGTGGAAATCGTATGAAGAATTTTGTCATTTTATGTAAAAAAAAATATGGTTTTTTTGAACATGAGGCCTTTAGATTTTTTTTTTATGTACATGTACATTGTAAGAAATTTATTTTCTGTTGCGTCTTCCTAAAAATTGAGGTTTCTACAATTCTTCATCAAAGGGTATTTTGATCATTTTTATAATTATTTGGAAACATCTTTGTTTTTATTGATTTTAGTTTCGTTGAACTCAAAATTATATTCTAAGAGTAATGAAACTACTTTTAAGACTTTTTTGATGTTCAGGACCTACGAGGGGTATTTTCGTCATTCTATCAATTTTGTGAATTTTCCCGTACGATTTCTTTCGGTCTCAATGTGATTATTTCTAAGTCTCGATGTTATATTTTCTAGCTTCACAAGATTTCTAGGTTACTGAAATATATGGCAAATCTAAGCATGTGTATTTGTTAAATCGAGTTGTAACGAGTTAGAGAGATGAAAGGACTAGAAATATGAAAAATTGGAAAAAGTACTCTTAAGCTTTCAAGTTTTTTGTATCCACTATTAAGAACTCGCAACAATTAGGTGATGGATTGTCGAATCAGGTAGATGCAAAAATAGAGTGTCTAAACCTATTTATAAAATTTTAGAAGATCCTTAGGGATAAATTTGTAATAAAACATTGATTATCTAAATATTATAAGAAAAACCTTCAAGGAAAGAATCAATTCCACTTTCTAACATTGGCCTTACTGGTCTTTAACCTCATGTGGAGTCACACCAATCTTGATAATCAAGGGTTAAAGATAGTCTTTGCATCCAAAACTCTAGAGAATTCTTTATGAAGGTTATAATGATCCTACACCATAAGCTTTCGGTCAATTAAGAAAGAAACAAGCTAAATGGCATGTAAATAAGTAAAGGTTGTTTGGTCTCTTTAGTCATTTCTCTTGATAGAATCTCCTACAAACTAGGGGTGCAAGAGTCAATTGCACTAATTATAGAAAATTCTCTAAGGAGGATAAAGTAGTTATAAACTTTGAAAGATAATTAATTTATATTGAATGCCATAGGAGCTAAGTGAATTTTGAAGAAGATTAAAAGGTAGAAGTGGGAATCCACTCTAATGAGTCCTAAAAAACTTGGGTTAGAAAAGTAATTATCCTTGAATGGGGACCAAACAAGATTAAAAGTCTTTATTAAAAGATTTGAAATTTTTTGAGAAAACTAAAGTAGTGGAATTTATTGGAAAGTTGAAGAGGGGTAAAAGAGTAAAATAATAGGAATTTCTTGAGGGAAAAACTACTAAGAGGGGGGCTAGGGGAGTCATTTTCCCTTTTAAAAAATCGAGTACACGTGGGTTTCAAACTGCTTAACTGTCTTGGCTGAACCTAAGATTCAGCCAAGGTTAATTTAATCCTAGTCGAACCTAAGGTTCGGCCAAGCTTAAAAAATTACAAGATTGGGTCCTCGCCTATTTGGTTGTCGGATTTTAAACTTCGTAAGAAATTCTTCAGGTCAAACTTATTCTCAGAAGATTTTAATATTCTTGGGCTCGACCTAGGCAAAAGTGTGATGCTTATAAGAACAACATCCCCCCTTCCGTAAGGACACCAAGCCACTCGACTCAATACAACATTCAAAACGAACTTTTAGAAATTTTGATTCACCTCAAACAAGGTTGACATGCAGCCTTTTATATCTAATAAGAACTGCTTTGAAAACTTATTGGATTGGTTCTAGGTCAACCATCCCCAATCCGATAGAGACCGATTTGATAATGTGTTTGAAATAGATAAAGTTTTATATTTTATTTAGATAATAAGATATATATATTTTATATATACTTTTATTAAGGGTTGGGATCTCTAAACTTATGGAAAAGAAATTCATCTATATAAATGTGAAATCCAATGGGTTGGATAAAAAATGTATTCCAAGAATACATCATGTATCTTAAGATAAATCCTAACCTTTGGATTTCTCGTTTATATGGTCGAGATTGTGTATTAACACATAAGTTCATTTTCATGGGTCTAAGGATCCCAACTCTTGATTAAATCAAATCAGTTTGGACTTGGACTGATCCAAATATTAATTTTTAGAAACTAATCACATCGAAACAATACATATCATTATCCCAAGGATTTAGCTCAGCTGTAAAACTAGCAAAAGGGCTTAATTTGTTCCCTATGGTCATATATTCAAAAGAGTCGTGATAGTATGACGCCTCCCATCATAGAACTATAGATCATTTGCCTTTGGATACACAAGAAAAAAGATTTTATGATCATGCGTATCCCGAGGCAACTGATCTATGGTTCTGTGATGGGGGCATGTGTTGTAAGGGGCATCAGAAAATCATTACTTTATTCAAAATTGGGTGGTCTCATGATTTACCCCCATAGCACGTTGGAAAACTTTTGTAGGATTAGGGCATGCGATCGTAAGGACTAATGACATCCCAAAAAGTGTTTCCCTGTAGTATCAATATATATATATATATATGGGTCCCCTTCCCCACCCTAAGCTTTACCCTACACTTTAACAAACGTGTTTTATCCTACATGTGTTAGAAGTTTTGGAATGGGCTGATTTTTGGTGAGGATGATCTTTATGGTGAGAAGATCATCCTCACCAATAATCAGTTCATTCCAAAACTTCTAACCCCATCAAAAATGATTTACAAAAAATGGACGGTCCACGATTTTTCAACGTGTAAACATAGGGCTAAAATTTTTGGAATTGGCTGATTTTCGGTGAGGATGATCTTCTAATCATAGAGATCATCATCACCAAAAATCAGTCTATTCCAAAACTTCTAACCCATGTAGGACAAAACACGTTTGTTGAAGTGTAGGGTAAAGCTTAGGTTGCTGAACATTTCCCTATCTATATATATATATATATATATATTATATATATATATATATATATATAGGGAAATGTTCAGCAACAAACATTTTGGCAAAACATTTTTCAAAACATGGGTTAGAGGTTTTGGAATGGGCTGATTTTTGGTGAGGATGATCTCTACGGTGAGGAGATCATCATCACCAAAAATCAGCCCATTCCAAAACTTCTAACCCCATCAAAAATGGTTTACAAAAAATGGACGGTCCATGATTTTTCAACTTGTAAACTGGGGCTAGAAGTTTTGGAATCGGCTGATTTTTGGTGAGGATGATCTCCTCACCGTAGAGATCATCCTCAACAAAAATAAGCCCATTCCAAAACCTCTAACCCATGTTTTGAAAAATGTTTTGCCAAAATGTTGTCAAAATGTTTGTTGCTGAACATATATATGGGTCTCGTTCAGCAACAAACATTTTGGCAAAACATGGGTTAGAGGTCTTGGAATGGGCTGATTTTTGGTGAGGATGATCTCTACGGTGAGGAGATCATCTTCACCAAAAATCAGCCCATTCCAAAACTTCTAGCCCCAGTTTACAAGTTGAAAAATCGTGGACCGTCCATTTTTTGTAAACTGTTTTTGATGGGGTTAGAAGTTTTGGAATGGGCTGAGTTTTGGTGATGATGATCTCATCACCGTAGAGATCAACCTCACCAAAAATCAGCCCATTCCAAAACTTCTAACTCATGTTTTGAAAAATGTTTTGCTAAAAAGTTTGCCATTGAATATATAGGGCGGCGTTCAATGGCAAACTTTTTGGCAAAACATTTTTCAAAATATGAGTTAGAAGTTTTGGAATGGGCTCATTTTTGGTGATGATGATCTCTACGGTGAGGAGATCATCATCACTAGAAATCAGCCCATTCCAAAACTTCTAACCTCATCAAAAACAGTTTACAAAAAATGGACGGTCCACGATTTTTCAACTTGTAAACATAGGTTAGAAGTTTTGGAATGGGCTGATTTTTGGTGAGGATGATCTCCTCACCATAGAGATTATCCTCATCAAAAATCAGCCCATTCCAAAACTTCTAACTCATGTTTTGAAAAATGTTTTGCTAAAAAGTTTGCCATTGAATATATAGGGCGGCGTTCAATGGCAAACTTTTTGGCAAAACATTTTTCAAAATATGAGTTAGAAGTTTTGGAATGGGCTCATTTTTGGTGATGATGATCTCTACGGTGAGGAGATCATCATCACTAGAAATCAGCCCATTCCAAAACTTCTAACCTCATCAAAAACAGTTTACAAAAAATGGACGGTCCACGATTTTTCAACTTGTAAACATAGGTTAGAAGTTTTGGAATGGGCTGATTTTTGGTGAGGATGATCTCCTCACCATAGAGATTATCCTCATCAAAAATCAGCCCATTCCAAAACTTCTAACTCATGTTTTGAAAAATGTTTTGCCAAAAAGTTTGCCATTGAACACTACCCATATATATATATAGAGTAGCGTTCAATGGCCAACATTTTGGCAAACACATTTTTCAAAACATGGGTTAGAGGTCTTGGAATGGGCTGATTTTTGGTGAGGATGATCTCTATGGTGAGGAGATCATCATCACCAAAAATCAGCCCATTCCAAAACTTCTAACCTCATCAAAAATGGTTTACAAAAAATGGACGGTTCACGATTTTTCAACTTGTAAAATGGGGCTAGAAGTTTTGGAATGAGCTGATTTTTGGTGAGGATGATCTCTACGGACCTCTAACCCATGTTTTGAAAAAGTGTTTGCCAAAATGTTTGCCAAGCTGTTGGCCACGGATAGGGACCCATATATATATATAATATATATATATATATGATTAGGATCCGTATACACATAAAGTTAGTCATAAAGCTACAACATTTTTTGTGTTATATGGGCAAAAATATTTGGAATGGACTGATTTTTTGCTCGATTAAGGGTAAAAAATCATCCCACTGGTTTCTTCATACTCAGAAATGGCATTGCTTCAGCCATTTCTAACAAAACTTGAAATAGGAAAAGTAATCCAACTTTTCAAAATCAAATATATATTAAAAAAAATAAATTAAACACCATAATTTTGTAAAAGAAAAAAAATAATTTTGCTCGATTAAGGGCAAATAAATCATCAAAATCGTAAAATAAACACCATAATACATGTAAATCAATAGAATCAACCAAGAAAATATAGATCCCCAAATTGATAAAGAAATCAATGTATATCATGGATCATAGATGCATCAAAGTGAAGATCAAAATCAAACCTTAGTAGGAGCCATTCGTGTTCCATCAATCAAATATCAAATAGCCAGTAAAACTGACGAGATTCAAAAAAATGGTAGATAGTTCTATTAATCTTACTTGAACAATTTTATATGTTTTTCTTTTGGTTTTATTGTAGCTTTGATCTCTTACACCTACATAATTTTACATATAATTGAATATATGGTTATACAAATTAAAAAGATGGATTGGTAAACATGAAATCAGTGTTCAAATTGAAGAAAATAAACACCATAATTTTGTAAAGAAAAAAAATAATTTTGCTCAATTAAGGCAAAAAAATCATCAAAATCGTAAAATGAACACCATAATACATGTAAATCAATAGAATCAACCAAGAAAATAGAGATCCCCAAATTGATAAAGAAATCAATGTATATCATGGATCATAGATGCATCAAAGTGAAGATCAAAATCAAACCTTAGTAGGAGCCGTTCGTGTTCGTGAGACGAAGTTGCAGCGAGAGCGAGAGAGAGTGTAATTTAGTAGGAGACGTTCGTGTTGTGTTTCGTCGATGGAGTTGCAGCGAGAGAGAGGAGGGTTTCAACGAGAGAGAGTGAGAGTGAGAGTGAGGAGGTTCGAGGGTTTCAGCGGAGCGAGAGAGAGAGAGAGAGAGAGGGTTTCAGCGGAGCAAGCGAGCGAGCGAGAGAGAGAGAGAGAGAGAGAGAGGCGTTCGAGGGTTTAGAGAGAGCAGACGAGAGAGAACAGAGAGAACAGACGAGAGAGACTGTCGTTGTAATTCACTCGGGGAGGTGACACTAATAATCAGAAACAATAGGGATGTCGCTGTAAAAAATCATAAATTATAACTTAAACGCACCATGCAATCTCGTCCGTCCGATTCAAAAATATCCAATGCTCGGGTTTCTTTTGTTAAAAGGACTGATAAAACGGAGGCATCCGAACGCCTCTCATATATATATACACGTATCATTTTGGGTCAGGTTCGAACTTAAATGATAGAACTAATTAAGTCTAATTCTAATAAATTTCTTATCGGATTGATACCAATTTGGTAGCGATCCAATGCATTGGCAACCATACTATCGAGCTTATTTGGACCTGATGCACACCTTGTAGGAAATACCCAATTTGGTCCACCCAAAGAAGAAGGCCCAATTTTAATTCATATTTTTTGTTCTTTTGTTTCTCATATACATGCCCACACCTAAGGTGGAAAAAAACTGATGGAAGGTGAAATGTATACGTCCACAGAAAGACAAATTTTGATTATTAGAAACAATCAAATCTTCTACTTTTCCTCCTGTATCATCATTATCACAAATAACCATGAGACAATATTGCTTTAATTTGTCAAAGTTGACCTGATATCAAATCAGTCTAAGAAACAACATAATCCTACCATTCATAATTCACATTTGAGCAATTATGTACAATTATTTTCATTATACCTTCCATTTGATGGATCCCAACTATGAGATCCAAGCAGTAGAAAATGACTTGAGAACCACAGACTTCATTATTTTTTGATGATCTGATGTTCAACCCATCGATCATCATATCCATACAAAATCACAAGAATTACACAGAAATTTTCTTTGATGATCTAGCTTTTAAATAGGACATAGTTGTGATGAATTTGATGTCTTGGTAGGTCTTCTTGATCTCTTAAGATTTTGTATAATATTTCTTCTTCAATATTACTTATTATTGTTATTTGAGGATCCACTTATCCACACCCAACACATTCAAAAGAAAATTAGTTTGTCTTAAACTCTAGATAAGCACGACTGACTCAACAACCTAGTTGAGTCAACAGTGAGCCTTATGATTTGCCTCTGAAGCAGGAACATATAGCATCAGTTTATGACAATGAAAAAAAAATGCCTACTTTTTTTTTTATTAATGTTCAAAATAGGGTTATTTGTTACACCTACTCATGTTTTTGGATAGAAGTACCCTCACTTACAATTTCTCATGATTTTTTAATACATGTCCCCATCACAGAATCATAGATCATTTACCTCAGGATGCACATAACTATAAATATTTTTCTTATGTATCTTGTGACAAATGATCTACCATTCTATGATGGGGACGTGCGTTAGAGTTGGGTGTCATATTATCATGACTCTTTCTCTAATAAACCCTTAAAAATAATCTTCTAAATTGTAACTTTTTCCCTCTCAACAATTTATACCAACAAAATAGAGAGATCTATAAATTTTAAATAGAATAGATCTCCTACTAAAATTATAAACTTTGTATATATATATATATATATATATATATATATATATATATATATATATATATATATATATGGGGGGGGCTTTCAATGGCAAACTTTTTAGCAAACTTTTTGGCAAAACATTTTTCAAAACATGAGTTAGGAGTTTTGGAATGGGCTGATTTTTGGTGAGGATGATCTCTACGGTGAGGAGAGATCATCCTCACCAAAAATCAGCTCATTCCAAAACTTCTAACACCATCAAAAATAGTTTACAAAAAATGGACGGTTCACGATTTTTCAACTGGTAAACATGGGTTAGAAGTTTTGGAATGGGCTGATTTTTGGTGAGGATGATTACTCACCGTAGAGATCATCCTCACCAAAAATCAGCCCATTCCAAAACCTCTAACCATGTTTTGAAAACTGTTTTGCCAAAAAGTTTGCTAAAAAGTTTGCCCTTGAACGCTACCCTATATATATATGGGTCCCGCTCAGCACCCTAAGCTTTACCACACACTTTAACAAACGTGTTTTGTCTTACATGGGTTAGAAGTTTTGGAATGGGCTGATTTTTTGTGAGGATGATCTCTATGGTGAGGAGATCATCCTCACCAAAAATCAGCTCATTCCAAAACTTCTAACCCCATCAAAAATGGTTTACAAAAAATGGACGGTCCACGATTTTTCAACGTGTAAACATGGGGCTATAAACATCGGAATGGGCTGATTTTGGGGAGGATGATCTTCTTATCATAGAGATCATCCTCACCAAAAATCAGCTCATTCCAAAACTTATAACCCATGTAGGACAAAAAACGTTTGTTAAAGTGTGTGGTAAAACTTAGGGTGCTGAACATTTCCCATATATATATATATATATATATATATAGGGGGGCGTTCAATGGCCAACTTTTTAGCAAACTTTTTGGCAAAACTTTTTTCAAAACATGAGTTAGAGGTTTTGGAATGGGCTAATTTTTAGTGAGGATGATCTCTACGGTGAGTAGATCATCATCACCAAAAATCAGCCCATTCCAAAACTTCTAACCCCATCAAAAACAGTTTACAAAAAATGGACAGTCCACGATTTTTCAGCTGGTAAACATAGGTTAGAAGTTTTGGAATGGGCTGATTTTTGGTGAGGATGATCTACTCACCGTAAAGATCATCCTCACCAAAAATCAGCCCATTCCAAAACCTCTAACCCATGTTTTGAAAAATGTTTTGCCAAAAAGTTTGCTAAAAAGTTTGCCCTTGAACGCTACCCATATATATATATTATATATATATATATATATATATATATATATATATTTTATACGAATATGGGTAATTATTAGTTTTTGTAAATGATTTTATTTTACCAAAGTGGATGGGCATTCATAAAAAGATCTGTATAGTTAGAATCTTAAAGTGGTTCAACCATAATTTTCATATTTCAAGATCATGGTTGAGCAGTTAACCCATTCCAAGAGAGGGAAAAAAAAAAAAAAAAAACAAATTTATTAATTTACCCACTTTCGCAAATCACTAAATATATATATATATATATATATATATATATATATATATATAAATAATCATAATCAACTTTTATAAATTTCATTGAACCATCATTATTATACAAATCATTTTGATAAGACAGATTGAGATGACCTACTAACTCCTTTAAATTAAGTGGATAATTCAATCTTAACTACTGTGCATCTGTTAAGGGCACATATGCATCCTCACCGACACAGACGCAGACACCTCTGATTGTTAATTAAGGCCTCCATTAACAAACATCTGAGTAGGAGGAAGAATGAGATTTACATTTGCCTGATTTCCAACATTCAAGATTCCACTAACAAAAATTAAAATAGATTAATAAAATAAATGAAGGCAAATCTATAGATGCCTGTTTGGTATAAGTTGCTGTTGGATTATGAATCACTAATTGATAGAAAACTACAACCCAACAGACCATTTCACATATTTAAGTCTCTTAATTTTATTCTATTTAAAACTTAGGACCCATTTACAAGATTACCCTAGATTCATCTTGGGGAGGAGATATGGAAGGAAACTGATTGAATTGTTTTGTTTTATTTGATTGTTAGAGGCATTATTTGTTTAACTCATAATTTTAAATTTAATATAAGGCAATGTCACCCATTTCACATTTTCAAGTTCATTAATCTTATTTTATTTAAAACTTAGGACCCATTTGTAAGATAACCCTAAAATCATTAGGGAAGGATACATGGAAGGAACGTGATTGAATTATTTTAGGTTATTTGATTGTTAGAGGTGTTATTTGTTTAATCCATAATTTTAAATTTAATATAAGGCAATGTCTTCATTGATTTGACCTTGGTTTGTTAAGGGATCTGTTTCTAAGACCAAAGGACACATAAGCTAACCAACCTAATTCTGTTTGGTTCAAGCTTTTATATATTATTTGATGTTTATTCCAATTACAAAGACACCAGCAAAGATGCACATTGTTTAACCAATTGAAACAAAAAACAATTCTTCCTTGTTTCTGATGCACTAGATATCAAATGCAACTAAGAAAATCAAATAATCTGATGTTACGCTTTGGTTAATTTTGTAATTATCAAAATATGTAGGTGGAGAAGAGTCTAGAAATTTGAATAATTGAACAGAATTAATTTCATGAATATAGTTTTCTTTCTTAAAAGAGTTTGAGCAGAAGTTTAGTCATCACAGCTGTTGACGATGTTGGAGGAAGATCATGCAAAAATGATTGCACTCCGAATGTTAGATTGCACGAATTAGAGTTGCTTTACACTCCGAATATTAGATCGTACAAATGAGAGTTGTGTTTCGCTCTAAACATTAGTTTGTACAAACAAGAATTGCATTACGTTTCAAACATTAGAGTGTATATAAACTAGAGTTTTAATTCATGTGTGATCTTGACTTGAAGTTCCAATATTGATTCCTTTACAATAATACAACAAGAACAACAACAAAGCCTTGTCCACAAATTTGGGATCGACTAAACGAAAATTGTTCTTTCAATCTATTATGTCCAAAGCCTGGTTTTCTGTTATTGTAAATTTTGATTCTTTTAATTGGAATCAAATATTCCCATTGAGAGATCCGATTCGCTTTGAGCTTGCTAAATGATCATGTTGCCATGAACGTGAATTAATAATGAGTTTATTCTTTGCACGATAATTTAATTTTATTTATTTAAATCTAGAGTTTAATTTATTAATTATTGCTTAGTTGAAATTTATTTACTTCTATGGATAATTTATAATTTTCGAAACTAATGTAAGATTAAATCATTTGAAGGAATCTAATGATCTAGGAGTACTATAGGCATGAATTGTAATTATTTAAACTTGAAATTAGACATGGTTCACTCTAGATAGTAATTTTATTTTAATATATATATTTTTTAATTTCAACAATAGCAGAGTTGGTCGAATCTATCGACATAATAACAAGTCTCAAATCCCCATTCCTATCAATCGAAATCCAAATTTCCCACCTTCAATTTTTGGTTAAAGCATTTAAGTCTTTTTGTTTGTAATTGAATGTACTTCTAAATTTTGGTCAAATTTTCTAATTTTTTATTTTTTGGGTGATTTTTATTTTTGGGTTTAGGATTTTATATGACCCTAATCATAATTGTAAGCACTACTGAAATTTTCTGAATGAGTGTTATGTTGTTTTTTGTAATGTTAGAAATTATAATTTGAGTCAAACCATTTTAATGTTTGAAGAGTGTGTTTTACTTTTTAATTGGGATTATAACAACTTAAGATATAATAAGTAAAAGTTGGCGTGCCAATAGCAGCTCCCAAATTTTGTGCGGACAACTCACTAAATTGACATCATCCCCACCTGTACCTACTCTGTCACACGTGCTATTTTGTCACCTTATATAAATGTTCTCTACTTCTACTTCACCGTCTTTTTTATTTATTTATTAGTTTAACTTCTTTTTCATTCCTTCATTTTCCTGATAATCTGATTATCCCACGTGGC
This sequence comes from Akebia trifoliata, assembly GCF_017979445.1. Lineage (NCBI taxonomy): Eukaryota > Viridiplantae > Streptophyta > Magnoliopsida > Ranunculales > Lardizabalaceae > Akebia > Akebia trifoliata. The sequence goes on along the minus strand of NC_141382.1, from coordinate 14,472,151 downwards.
ATACTCAGTCGGCTCTTCCAGTGTGACAAGTTTGGGAACCATAGATTTGTACTTTTCGACATACAAAACTGTACTTCTTTATAAAAATATATATATTGGCATATAGATCTACAATTCTCAAACTAGTCATGCCAAGAGAATCGATTAAGTATATCACGCGGGATAGTCAGATTATTACGGCTCTTTTTTTCTACTTTGATCCTCCTTTTTGAAGTCTTACCTCAATTATATGAGATCATTTAATAAAATACTATTCCTCTATTCAATTATACCCAACGGTGATATGCTATATTATTGAACTTGAGTTCATATTCATTTTCACTACTTCAATACATATCCATTTGGACCACTTGCATAATCTTTTTAAATGGGGGTTCTAATCGATTTTCGTTGAACATATCTGCACTATCTCAATCAACATTTTTTTTTTCTTTCTTTACAGTGAATTTGTTATATGTTGAAATTATTTGTAAGTTCTTTCCAATGCATTCATTTCCAATTTTATCTTTTCTAGTTTTTCCACTCATATGTCCAATGTCCAATGTCCAATATCCAGTGGTGGAGCCAGGAGGGCGAGACGAGATAGTTGTCTCCCTCAATTTTTTGAATGATTTAAATAACTCCTCTAAAAATTGTCATTAGTTGCGATATCCTCATATTTTCAAACTAATGCAGCCCCTCACCTTGTTGTCCCTCTCTTTCCACTCAATTTTTTTACCCCATGTTTACCTCAATCTCCCCCCCCCCCCCCTTTCAAGTTTTTGATGATTTAAATAGCTCCTCCAAAAATTGTCATTATTTGAGATACTCCCATATTTTCAAACTAATGCCCCCATGATTGTCCTAACCTCCCTTTTCATTCAATCTAATTTTTATTTATTTTTATACCCAGACAGGAGGACAAGAGAGGATAGTTGTCCCCCTCAATTTTTTGAATGATTTAAGCAACTCTTCTAAAAATTGTCATTAGTTGTGATATCCTCATATTTTCAAATTAATGTATCCCCTTACCGTGTTGTCCCTCTGCTTCCACTCAATTTTTTACCCCCCCCCCCCTCTCTCTCTCTCTCTCTCTCTCTCTCTCTCTCCCTCCCTCCCTTAAGTTTGTGATGATTTAAATAGTTCCTCAAAAAATTGTCATTATTTGAGATACCCCATATTTTCAAACTAATGCCCCCATGACCGTATTGACCTTTCTTTCCACCCAATCTAATTTTTATACCCATGTGTTTTCAAAACATGTCCACCATGGTCTTAATGCACCCCCCCCCCCCCCCCTTCGTTGCCTCTCTCTTAATTTTTTGGGTAATTTAAATATCCTCTAGATTTTGATTAATATTTGTAATCCCCCCTCCCCTTTTCAAATAGGTGACATGCATCTTTGACTTTCTTCTTCTTTCTAGACTAATAAAAAATAACCTAAATACCCTTATTTTCAACCTTTAATTGAAAATCTTTAATTTTCGTTGAACCTTTAATTTTTCAACCTAAATACCCATAAACTTTTTGAATGATTTAAACAACTCCTCTAAAAAATTTCATTATTTGTGATGTCCAGTATTTCTAAACTAATACTCGGTACTCTGATTGCGTTGTCCCTCGTCTTCCGCTCAATTTTGTTTTTATCCCATGTTCCCCTCAATCCCCCCCCCCCCCCCAATTTTTTTTATTTTTATGATTTAAATAGTTCCTCCAAAATTTGTCATTATTTGAGATACCCCCATATTTCCAAACTAATGACTCCCTGACCGTGCTGCCCATCTGTTTGCACTCAATCTAATGTTTTTTTGCATACACCAAGGTTTTCAAAGCATGTCATCTTCGTCCTGCAACCCCCCCCCCCCCCCCCCCCCACCCCCCCCCCTCCCCCCCCCCATCATCTAATTTTGTTGTAATTTAAACACCCTTTACAGTTTGATTAATATTTTGAATCCCCTTATTTTTTCAAATCGACGATAGTTTGATTTTGTTCTTCTTTCTAGACTAATAACAATAACCTAAATTCCCTTATTTTTAACATTTGATAGAAAATCTTTCATTTTTCTCCATAGAACCAAGTCACCTTCAAGTTCTTTATCCTCTATGGTACATTAAATTTTATGTATTTGACCTCATCTTCAATCTATCACTTTGTACCTTGCCTTTATCCCTCATAATAATTTTTTTATCAAAAAATCTCTTCGCCATCTTTTATTAAAAAATTCGACCTTATTATGTAGATTTGAAGGTTAAAGTAAAGTAATCACACGGTTGAAGATTAGGATAAAATATTTTCCCCAAGAGGTTCAAGATAACTGATTGATTTTTAAGGTATGTTTGAAAATTGATGTTGAGTGTGTGAGTTGAACTTTCAAGAGTTCAACTCTTAGATTTTCAACTTCCGAATGTTGATTATGAGAGTTAAAAATAACTTCGATGTTTGGTTGTTGAAATTAACTCTCAACAAATATTGAAAGCAATAGCCCAGAGACTCCATACCTTGTTCAAAACAATCTAAGACTTCATACCCTCTTCCATGTCTTATTTTGAAGGTTCATCACATCTTTCTCCCATCATCTCTCATTCATACCTACTCTTTATCTTAAACCAAAATCTCCTTCATCCATATATTATTTCTCACACAACATTAGGTTAAAAGAATGGGGAAATGGAAGATGATGAGCTCTATAAAAAAAAAAAAAAAATGAGGAAAGAGGATGTTGATATGCTGAGATGCAGTAGCAATTAAAAAAATATTTTAATGTTTGGAGAGGATGTCTCTCTCTACAGTTCTTTGAGTTTGACTCTTTCTCACTATTTCACTCACTCCGTTTACTTATGAGACACTTGTTACCACCATAACTCCCTCCTTAATTCATCTATCAACCCCCATTATCTTTATCTAAAAAACTAACATACCCACATCTCACTCATACTTATGTCATAACATAACCCCATCAATCTCTTCAAATCCCTCATCACAAGTCACCTCTACACCCTTTTTCCCTAATCAACGTACCTAAGACACACACCCAACACCTTTTGGACACATGTCATCATATCCTCCACCCTCCCAAAAAATCAACAACCTCTCTTACACACCCCATTCTTCTAATTAAAACTCATTCCATTCAACTCACCTAATACTCAATCCAAATGGGTTGAAAGATCCAATCCATTTGGATCATAAACAATCCATTTACACCTTCTTTCACAAACTCCCTTCCACCACCCTCAATTTACACATACCCCTTCTCACAAACCTCACACTATTCTACATCTTTTCACCATTTTATCCCATTTACTCCTAAAAATTACCTCAAAAATCCAAGTAAAATCCCCTTCATTCTCAACATAATCCCCCTAAGACTTGAACTCTTTTGTTAAGTCTCAACTTTCCTTCAACTCTCTCTCAACTCTTTCAACTCTCAACTCTCCGCCATCTTTCACAATCACTATATTCACATCCATTAACCACTGAAAGTGTTACACCTTTAACACATCAAGATTAAAGTCAAAGCTCATCAATTGGATATCAAGAAAAAATGTCAAAGGAGAATAAGAAGAAGATAGAGTAAGGACAAGTGATGTAAAAAATCTTCCTTCTCTTCCCTCTTTTTTCCTTCCTACTTCTCTTATTTTATTTACGATTTAGAATAGTCATAGAATGTGATTATAACCCTCATTTACTTCCAATAGATCGGACCTCGGTTTGATCGAAAGTGTAGGACAAGTGATGTGAAAAATCTCCCTTCTCTACCTTTCATCTTCCCTGTTTTATCCTCTCCATTTCTCTTATTTTATTTTTGAGAATAATCATAGGTTATGATTCTAACCCTCCTCTACTTCCAATAGATCGGACCTTGGTTTGATCGAAAATGTAGGACAAATGATGTGAAAAATCCCTCTTCTCTCCCCTTCATCTTCCCTTTTTTATCCTGCCCATTTCTCTTATTTTATTTTCGATTTAGAATGGTCATAGGATGTGATTCTAACCCCCTACTTTCAATATATTGGACTTTAGTTTGGTCGAAAGTGTAAGGGTTGAAACCCTTCTTTTCAAAACAAAATTGTACCTTTTAATCCCTAATCACAAGTCGTATACACCACAAAAATGTTTTGAAGCCATCGATAGTTGGGTCATTTTCATTCCATGAGAATGGGCCCATAATCACAAAGCCCATACTTTTTCAAAATTATGTGAGTTTGAGGCAAAACATGATAGGGTTTCTTCTCTTAATGAGATGACCCTCCTAATTTAAGCTGACATTAAAAGTTGGCCACTCTTGGTAGTTGATTCCTTCAAACATGCTTAAACAAATAACTTGCGTGAGTTGGACTCTCCCGAGTCCTACCCACTGTTTTCAAACACACCCTTAGTTTCAATTTAGAGACAAAAGACAATGAGATCATTTTAACATTCATCTATGAGAGAACATTCTAGTAAATATTTGAAATACCCTAGGTTTTTAAATTGATGACATTGCCCCTGGACTTTGGTCTTCTCTTATAGACTAATGAGAAACGAACTAAATACCTTTAAAAAAAAACCTTGAATTTTCTTTCCAAAACAAGTAATTTTCAAGCACTTAAACTTTATTTCACAAGATATAGTTTGCCCCTAGAAGAAATTCCTAGCTCCTTCCCTGCTAATATCTGTATCTTTGTTACACTCAATCTATTAATATGATGCTTCATTATTGGGATATTTTCTTGAGATAGTGAGCAACAAGATTTGTAGGATTTCTTTTAAGTTATTTAAAAAAATAAAAATAAAGACTCATTTTTAACAATAAAATCTTTTTTTTTTTTTATAAATCTAAGAATTTGTTAAGAATTCATTCCATTCAAAAGTTTTATCGTCCAATAATCTTATATCATAGCGAACATCCAATATAATGAATTTTTCCTAATAGTAATAATCGCGCCCGAGATGAGAGATAAGGAGAAATAAATAACACAATTTTATAAACAAAATTTATTGAAGAGAAATCTGTAGACACCCCAATTTGAACAGGCCCTCATTCAAAAAGACTTAAAAAAAATCAGATTTTCTAATAAAATTCACTAACGGGCCTAAATAGCCCAAATTGCCTAAACATTGCATTTTTATCGATTTGAAGTCCCTAAGACCCCCTAAAGGTTTAATGGACCTAAAATAAGACTTGACACACCTCTACCTCCCCCAACTATCATCGCTCCACCCTCGGAATCGAATTAGCCTAAGCCCGCTTAAGGCCCTCAACTCCCTAAAGAAATCATTTCTCAACTCATCTCCACCCTAATCCAAATCCACAAATATTCAACTCACAACTCATTACCACACCCAAGTCCAATCTACCATCAATGCCCATTGGACTCAACCCATCACCGTACCTATTCTACCCAAGTCCAACATCACAACCAATCACTCAAGATCATCAAGGTAGGACACATATCATCAACTCACATCCCTCATCTAATTACATACTCCATCACCTTTCTCTAAAAAATCATCTACCCCCATCTCAACCCCATACCCTTTTCTAACCTACCCTCATCATTACTTACAAATCCATCTCCACAAACCAAACTCACATCCCTCCTCTTCAATCAAACACTCATCTCCAATCAACTCATCTAAACATCAAATCTCTACAAATTTTTGACACATGTCACCACCTTCTTCACCCTCATAAAATCCAATCAGCTAACCCTTTATACTACCTATTTTCCTAACTTAAACATCACTCCCCTTTAACCTACCTAACACTCAATCAATAAACCACTTCCTTACATTTCCATTTTTTTAAATCAAACACCATTCCCTTTTACCTCACCCAACATTCAACCCAAATAGGTTGAAGGATCCAACCCATTTGAGTCACAAATGACCCACTTAAACCACCTTACACAAATATTCTTCCACCACTCTCAATTTACAAATATCCTATTTCATAAATCATAAATCATTTTACTCATTTCCATTATTTCACCCAACTATACCCCTAAAATAACCTTCCATCCTTATAAATACCCTCCCTCACCTTCCAAAATGACACCCAAGTCTTAGAATAAAAAATCTTCTCTCAATTTTCTTTTACTTCATTCTCATACTCTAACATTATTCTTAAAGAAAAATACTCTCATATTTCACTAAGGACTCAAAGGGGAAGACATAGAAGAAGAAGGAATGAAGGAAAGAAAGAAAACATTAAGGCTTCAAGGTAGATTAGAAGAAACATACACCCCTTCTCTCTCCCATGTTCATATCCTACTTCTACTACCCCTCACTCTTTTATTTTTTAGAAAGCCTCTAAGATGTAATGCTCCCCTTCCCTATCTTCGGTATATCTTGGTTCGGTTGAAAGTATAGGGGCTGTAATCACTTTCAAAATAAAAATCGGTTAAACCTTTTAAATCATTGTGAGGCAATTGATATTCAGATCATTCTCAACCCATGAAAATGAACTCATAACCATAGCCAATACTCTTTAAAAGCATATTGTTTCCAATGCTAGGTTTATATAAAAATCATCTTCTTCAATGAGATGATCCTTATAGGATAAAGTTAATAGCAAATCCCTACTTGGGTACAATCCGTCAACACGTGACACTCTTATTTAATTTACATTTTTATCCAAAATGACTAAGTTCTTTGAGGTTACCACCACTTGGTGGAGAGAAAGGGGTGCCTAATACCTTCCCTTTTCTCTAATCGATCTGTTTATCTCGATTTTAGGTTGATTGGTACATTATCCAAATGAAAGTCACTAAACACCAAAACAATACTATTTTGAAAAAAATACATTCTGGGTGATCATTCACACTCTCTTACAAAATGAATAGTGACGATTCCAAACTTTCGTAGAAGGGATATTTGGAAATCAAAAATCACGCTTCTACAAAATCTATTAAGAACTTTGAAAAATATGCAAGAACTTTAAAAATAATTGAAATTTGTTAAATATTTTGGCTTTATCAATCTCCTTAGATTGAGAGATTACCTAAGACTCATTCTAGAAAATCATTAAATAAATAAATGAAAAATAACTTATTTTTTGTTGATCCCTGAATTTTGAACAAATACTTGTCTTCTAATTTACATAAAATAATAATTAAAACTTAAATCTAAAAGAGAAGAAAAAAAAATATTAGAAAAGGGGAGAGTGAGACAGGAAAGTAAACTAGGAGAGAACCTAAAAACTTAGAGAGTTAATGTCTTTTTAAATACAAAAATTATGGTTACTTTGGTAATACGTTTTCACATTTTCTTTAGTCTGAATTTGATCTTCTACGTAAAATAGAATTATCTTTCCCCTCAATTAGAGTTTAACTATTGACCTTCTTCTATTTTGATAATTAAGTTAAAAGTTATGTCTAAAATGATGAAACGTGACATACTTGGAGTCTCTGACTTGTTACGTGCTTTTCACCAATTTGAAGTCCAAATTAGCTTTGTTTTGTGAAATGAGAATTTATGCTCTTCAAAATCAATTTTCTAACTCTTAAATCTTGCTTTATTTCGATTAATGAGTAAAAGGTTATGGGCAAAAATAATATGACATGGCAGATTCAGAACTTGATCTTATCAATTCGGAATCATGCATATCTTGGATCATGCTTTGACTTTGACCATTGACTTTTGACTTTGGTAGTTTCTCACTCTTTGATTTTTCAATTCCCATTTATTTTTCCTACAAGAAATAGACATATAATTAAATCCTCGAAAATTTTAAAAATACATGCAATTTAATCAGTAAAATATAATTTATAATGAATTTATTATTATGCATGATTTTTTGAAGAAATCGTAACTCTTAGGTTAGAAAATACGGTTAAGTAATTTATAAAATAATGAAAAATACACACTTTTAGGCATTTACTATTTATTGTCCAACTTTATTTCCATAAAATACAACCGATCTTAATATAGCCCTTTTTGTATTTTTAATTTGATTGGTATGCTATGAAGTGCACCTCCTCCACTTTGACCATGATTCTATAGATGACATCTTTCTCAATCTCTCTATCATGAGAAATGAACTCGTCCTACTGCACACCTCTTTTATTCATTTAGTTATCTCTTCTTCTTTTCTTGCCAAGTAATATTGACAAAAAAAATACCATCATGTTCTTTTTTTTGGGTATAAATACACATTATTCTAGTAAAATACTTTTAAGTATTTTGGGATCATAATTTTCACAAGAGGAAGTTTCTTTAACTCGAACTTACTTAGTGCTTAATTTTAATGATGAGTATTTTTAAAAATTGTAAAACAATATAACTTTCTTTTTGATTGCCAAGAAAATAAACTTTTGGAGAAAATGTAATATGCATCTGTTTATTTCGTTCTTCATCAACTAATTGCTTTTTCCATGAACCTCTTAGGAAAATAATTTTCCTATGAGAAAAAGGACATTTGAGACATGCTCTCTCAAATCGACAACCCCCCAATTCCAATCTTATTCTTGTCGGAATTTGCTTTTTCATGTGCTACCAATCATGGGGATACACTTTTCTCATGGGTTTTCCAGCAATCAAACATACCCTAAGGTTGGACTAAGAAGGATTGACACTTTCTTTAAAATATTTAATCTTTGAAGTTACTCATAAAAATCATCATGCATGTTATTATATCATAAATAAAAGTCGGGTTTACGTCCATGGGCCTTGTTACACATGCTTTCATAAACGGAAGGATTTATCAGTGATGTTAATTATCATAATTTGAAGAGCAAATATAATTTCAATGTAGACGATCATGAGCTCCGATATAACCCCTTTCGATTTGATGCATTTGAACCTTACTTAACTAACAAATCTCTACTTTAAACACTCTTTTGTGAGAGCATTATCAAGATGTGTGGTCTCTCTATAAAGCATTCTTGTTTTATGCTCTTTTCAAGACAATAGTCCTTGTTTTAAGCTACAAAGCATCATATTTATTATGATAAACCAACTTTAACAAATAAGGAAAAAAAAAGTTATAGATCTCCTTCATATCTCAGCCATGGCATCTAGTACAAAGAATGATTTTGACCAACTTAATCGACAATTAAAAAAGCTAAACATTAACAAAGTTGATTAAAGTTACTCAGTCACAATCCCTCTGGATTATCTTTATGCTTAGTACATTTTCCTTTCCGATTTAATTTAATTTATAACATCTTTTATTTAAAAAGGGACGGATCATCTTAATACATATATACATATATATTCTTATTTTTTGAAGGGTAATTTATATACTTGAAAACAGGGTATTTTTAAATAGCAAGTAATTGGTACTGTTTGAACTGTAGAATTCAACTTGAGTTAGCCTTACATTGTCTTTAATTCTACTTGTTAGGTTTGGTGTATTAGTTATTGTGAACATATATATTTGTTAGGCACAGTGAAAATTTGTAGACCCCATGAATGGGTACAAAGTACAATCAATACCAATGTACTGACCTACAATAGAGTCACAAAATTCCGACTTTCAAGGTATAAAAAAAAAAAAAAAAACTTGCTCAATTCTTCAAACAATAGATTAGTTGACTAAATCAATGAATCGATGAATAAATCATCGAATATGATGACAATTTTCGTCACCCTCAAAATTTTATTTTATTTTTGACATTAAAATCCTCTTTTTTAATAAAACTTTCTCAAATTTATCTTAATGACTTGAATTGGATCCCTCCCTATTATTTACCTAATCAAGACTTTGCTACTATGCTTATAAATAAGTTGTCAATGAGGGTAGTTTTTGATTTGGGCCCAAATACATCTAGAACCTATAATTCATAAAAAATATAATAGTTTAGTTCATCGCGATTACAATACCAGTTTCCTATTGGGTTTTGGGTATCTGATTGTTATATTGAAAATATAGAAAAATATGATTAAAAGATTATTTTATGAGTTCTATTGTTAGCACTATTATATAAACCGATTCGATTCGATCAAAACTAGGATAGTCAATTCTAGTTCTATTAATTGATACCTCAACTTCTAAAATATACAAATTTTTTTTTTTTTTGTTTCCAATTATATTTGTAGTTCCTAGCAAACCAATTGCATATGTTATTATCAGACATCTGATATCTAGTCTTTTTCATTGACTATCAAACCTACTACATTAAATTTTCTAGTCACCAGAAAGTTCACACAAAACTGAAGGAGGCCCAATCATGTAATTTGAATAATAATAACAAATAAATAAAAAAAAATTTACAATTTTTATAGATGTGGGTATGTTTGGAATTCAGATGAAGTTTTGGGAAATATGTATCCTTGAACCAACTCATTATTTATACTTGGTCATCACCACTCCCTCCAGTTTTCAACGATGTTTGACCAACGATACCAAGATTAAAAATTAAAAAACTAAATTAAATTAGAAACCCATTAAAAGATTTGATTTTTGTATTTATTTTCTGATAAGAAGAAACAGTCATCTTGAAAAATCCCATTTAAAGAAATCAAGAAAAACCCTAGACTTTCCATTGCCATGCTTCTATTTTACTGTTTGTAAGGTCTGTCTCTCTGTCTCTCTCTTCATCACCTACCACGGATAACTTCACCCCTTTTTATTATCCCCATTTCATGGTCCTTTAGTCACTGCAAATTCCTTCATTTGCAGGTGAGGATCATTGGAATTGTCTTCTAGTATTGGAACTAGGGTTTCAGGAAGAGTAAGTGTGGAGTCATAAAGCTCCATCTAAGCTTAGATTCATAGTAAAATACACCCATTTTGACAAAAGAGAAAACCCAGAAGAAATTATCCGGTGTTCTTTGACATGGGTTTGATTGGAGTCAATTGGGTTGGGTTTGTTTCAAAATGGGGTTTTGTTGGGTTTGTTTGATTAGAGATCTAGGGTTAGGGTTCAGTAATTTGACTAAAGAGGAGGGTTTTCACTAGAGATTTCAGAGATCTGGGCCGTGGTGTATCAGCACAGGTATAATATGTCTTGAATAAGGTGGAATCTTTTTTTTTTCTTTTTTCTATACCTTTGTTGTTGTTTTTGTTGCTTTATATCAAATAATATTGGAAATGTGTTCTGTTGGGTGTGAGGAAGATATCAAAGAACTATAATATCTATGTGGTTGTTACTTTGCATTCTTGATTCATTTCTTAGAGATTAGGAATGGGAGTCTTGATTATTTTGACATGAAGAGAAATTTTGATTTTATTTTGGTTTGGGTTTGTTTGCATTCTCAGTTTTGATGCTTCTCTATGTCTATCCTTTTTCCTGGGATTTTTATTTTTATTTTTTTTGGGTTTGGGGTATAAATGTATAGGAATTCAATTTTTCCGAATAACTAGAAAAGAACCCAATGAGTTTTGAGTTATTTCAGATTAAAATGAAATATGAGAGTATGGGAATTGTTGAGAACTAGGACGAGAATGTCAGGAGAATTTTGAAGATTAAAATGAAAAATATTTTTTTTAAGTATGAGTTATTAAACTTTTTTCATTTCCTGCTTGTAGGCTTTTAGATTTGAGAAAAAATGGCGACCGATCTTAATGCCGAACTATCCAAGAAAACGGCTATATTTGGTCTCAAGGTTTGGGTTTTGATTGGGATAGCTGTGGGTCTATCTATCGTAATTATTCTCTCCATCCTATCACTATGTCTCATTTCACGACGGAAATCAAGAAGGGCTATGGATAAGCCCCCCTTTAGCCAAATACCAACTGTTTCAAAGGAAATCAAAGAAGTAAGGGTGGAGCAAGTATCTACCAACGAATTTGTTCCTCGCGAAGGGATTCTCCTCACTATTCATGACAAATCAAGTGATAAAGAGTCAGATAGGGTTCTAGTTCATTTGGGTTTGGGCAAAGGGAACACTGTTGATAATAGTAGTCAATCAGGTTCGTTTCATCATTTGGAGAAAGATGGATCTCTATCAGGAGAAGAGGGGAGTTCGGGAACGGTTAATGTGTACAGGCCATCTTCTTCTCATCCCATATCTGCTCCTTCACCTCTAACTGGTTTGCCTGAATTTTCCCATCTTGGTTGGGGTCATTGGTTCACGTTGAGAGACTTAGATCTTGCAACGAACCGGTTTTCAAGGGAAAATATCATTGGGGAGGGTGGCTATGGTGTTGTTTATCGTGGCCATCTCATCAATGGGTCCCCAGTTGCTGTAAAGAAGCTCCTCAATGATCTGTAAGCTCAAAACAATCCTATTTTTGTAACTTTGTTGTTTATTTTTGGTTTATAAATTATATTTGCTACTTTTCTTATAGAGGCCAAGCCGAAAAGGAATTTAGGGTGGAAGTTGAGGCTATTGGTCACGTACGTCACAAAAATTTAGTTCGACTTCTGGGTTACTGTGTTGAAGGCACTCACAGGTACGGATTCCTAATATTTAAGAATGGGTTTAGTGATCGGTCTAAATTCTAGGCTTTGGATTCACATTTTTTCTATAAAAATGTTCAGGATGCTGGTTTATGAGTATGTCAACAATGGGAATTTGGAGCAATGGCTTCATGGAGCTATGCGCCATCATGGGTATCTTACTTGGGAGGCCCGCATGAAGATTCTTGTTGGCACTGCTAAGGCGTAAGTTTATTAATTCAACTATGAATCTGTGAGCTCATATTCTTTTTTATATTAGAATATAATTTCTTTGTATATGTTCAGGCTTGCCTATTTGCATGAGGCTATTGAGCCAAAAGTGGTGCACCGAGACATCAAATCCAGCAATATATTGATTGATGATAGCTTCAATGCCAAGGTATCTGATTTCGGTTTGGCCAAGTTGTTGGGTGCCGGGAAAAGCCATATTACCACTCGAGTTATGGGAACCTTCGGGTAATTATTCTTTCCAAGAAATAATTGGTCTCTCTTTTAATTTCCTTTATCCTTTAGTTCCTAAATTTTCAGAACTCGAACAACTTATGTTAAGTGCCAATTGTAGTTGAATAATTGTCTTTGTTTACTAATTATAATTTTTTGCAGATATGTTGCTCCTGAATATGCAAATACTGGACTTCTGAATGAAAAGAGTGATGTATATAGTTTTGGAGTTGTTCTCTTGGAAACAATCACCGGAAGGGATCCTGTGGATTATGGGCGCGCTGCCAATGAGGTATGCATGGCCTATATTCTTGTAAAATGGAATTCTGCTGAATGTTTCAAATATTTATTATATGAATTTTATAGGTTTTACTGTTTGGAGAGATCGTCTACTAGATTTTTGCTGTTTGGAAAGATCTAATCACCCCATAAGTCCAAGAGAGACGTGAAAAATCTTATGCATTCCTGCAGCTATACCATGATTTATCGTGTTTATTTTTTTTTGGTTTTTCTATGAGGCAGGTTTTCTTGTCCTCCTCTTTGTCCCTTCGATATTATATTTTTTATTCATAAAAAATATTATGCCTTGATATGTTAGTTTTCCACCACAGGCCTTTTTTTTCTTCTTTTCCAATCTACGGTCCTCTGGACCATAGTCACCTAAGTCTCTGACTTATTGAGAAAGTTGTGATTAAATCTTGACTTTTTCCATCACTGATTTAATCGCGACTTTTCTAATAATATGCGACTTTTACGAACTTGGTGATTAAGGCATGAACTTCACAATTAAATCACAAATAATGTGTAAAATAATGAGGATGCAAATGAGATTGACATTGATCTGATGTTTTTGATCTGTTAATGAATCCTAATTTGAACTCATGATTGTGGTCTTTTTTATATCTTGAATGGTATAAACCTTGGATATGTTGTGAATCTATGGTTACTTGTTGTGGGTGCATAAATGATATCAACGTGTGAATTCTTGATTTATCATTCTAGTTTAATATGGAACTTGATGATATAATATGAAAATGTGCGCTAGTAGGAACGATTACATAGTCCTAACCTAGCTCGATTTTTTCCAGATTTTTTTCCAATGTTTCCCGATTTAACCGAATTTTCCCCTTGCCGACTTATTCCCGAACCCCGTCTTGGTGACTATGCTCTGGACCATTGTATTGCCATTTTCAAATTTTAACTATTTCATAGACTTTGGATTGCTATGCTCTCTGATTGAACATTTTTACTACTTTTATACTCGGATTGATTGTTTGTGCACTATAATTACTTTATCTTTGACCATGCTGGCAGCTACTTTCTGTGTAATTATCCATCCAATACTCAACCTTAATAGTCATAGAATTTGTCTTGACGTTTCTCCCTCTGAAATAAACTTCTTGAATCTGAATTTTACCTTCATTTGAAGTGAGGGTATTACATATTTTATGTAAATAAAAAATTTCAAGACTTAGAAAATTCTCTTTTATGCCACTTTAATTGATCATACAGGTCCCTTAGAAATTTTTTCTATTGCTGTTTCCATTTTCCATTCAGATTGTTTATTGTCAATCTCAATCAATTGTTTCACCCTATTGAATGTGATTTGGGATGTGCCTGCAGGTAAATATGGTTGACTGGCTGAAAACTATGGTTGGCAGTAGACGCTCGGAAGAAGTGGTGGACCCAAACATTGAGACAAGGCCATCGACGAGAGCCCTCAAACGAGCCCTTTTGACTGCTTTGAGGTGTGTTGATCCTGACTCAGAAAAGAGACCGAAGATGGGCCAAGTTGTCCGCATGCTTGAGGCGGAGGAATATCCCATGGCCCGAGAGGTTTGGATTCTGATCTTCTTCTAAACATCAAACAGAATCATATTCACCAGAGTCCATTAAAAATAATTACAGAATCCAATTTCTGAAACCCTTAACAATTTAAGGATAACCGAGTTGGCCCCCATATTTAAACACAAATCATTATTTCAACTGAAAAACGACTCTGTAGGATGCCAAAAACAACCTGCAACTTCTTAGTTTGCGGCTATCAGGGGCGGAGCTTCTGGGGTAATTGCCCCGATAGAACTTTGAGATTTCAACTAAATACATTCCTCATTTGCCCCCACTCACTCATCTCCCTTCTTATTTGTCCCCAGCCCATCACCTCCCTCCAATTTTTTCCCCCAGCCCCCTTACAGTTTTTGAAGATGACATTGTCTCTTGACTGGGCCTTCTCTCATGGACTAATGGGAAAAGACCTAAATAGCCTTTTCTTCAACTTCCAACCAAAAATCTTTGAATTTCTCCTCAAAGCTATTCATATTCAAGCTTTTCAACTGTACCATTAATTATAGTTTGCCCCCCCACTACAGTAAAATCCTGGCTCCTCCCTTGGTGGCTATGGAAGTTTGGTTATAGAGAAAGGTACAACTAGGACTTCTTTTCCTAAATGAATGTCTATTATGCCTCTCTACGTTCTTAGAGGTTATTGGGTAGGTTTCCAAATTTGCTTTTTCAAACAGAAACACCTATTACAGCTCCAAGTCCTTGGGTCTAGCTTTTGATAGTCATTCATACCCTTTTGGTGCTCATAGACATTTGAAGGGTGATATAACAAGTGCATGCTGTGGTCTACATGGTGCACCTTTCATGTGTCTCTTGTTGGAGATCTCTTACACTAGAAATCTTATATAATAAAACACAACGGTGGAGTATAAATTTCTCACTCCAGCTACAGTGGAGTTGGGGGAGGGTCCACACTACCCCATTTTATTGTATTTCCTCTTCACCTCCTTCAACTTTATTATTCCCTCCCCCCACCCCCCTTTTTTTTTTCAATAACATCCCTTCAATTTCCACACCAACTTTTGCTAATGCCACCCCAAGATGTATGCAATTCTTTACTGACTTACATATGAATTGGGGTAGCATTAGCAAATACCCCTTTTTTCAATAATACCCCTCAAACTTTACTATCTTTCCTCTTTTACTCCTTTGACCCCAAAGAGGATGCCCTCCCATGCAGTAGGCACAAGCAAACTCATCGTCTAGGCGATATAATAAAACAAAATGGTGGACCCCACTCTGTTGCAGTCTTGTGGGGTATAAAAATTGAGACAAAAGGAGTAGGGTCTACACAACCCCATTTTATTGCCTTTCCTCTTCTCCCCCCTTCAACTTTATTGTATCTCCTCTCCCCCCCACCTTTCAATAATTTCCCTCTTACTTAACTATCTTTTCTTTTTTATCCCTTTAACCTCAAATGGCACGGGCAAAGTCTAGTAGTTTTATAATCACTACCATCCAATCTCTTGCATTTTTATTTTGTATGGTTACCTGAATAGAGAGGGGTAGTCATCTGATAAGATTGATTCTGGTGTAGGCTAGCATGGGAAAAATTGGGACACATTGAATTGTACAGAAGGATCAATGTATATTACTGTAGTGCCAAATGGATGTAGAGCACACAATTTTATGAACTCTTAAAAAAATAAAAATAAATTGAAAAGATACTTTTTCATCATTTGACTTGAATTTCAAAATTGAGAGTTCACTGGCCTTCCATTATTATACCTAATTTAGACCATGAATTCTAGAGGGTTGAGGTGTCATTTGGACCAAAACACATAAACATGCGCACACACATGATGAAAACTTAGAAGATGGACTTCTCTCAATGCTATTTGAATGAGGATCTTTGAAATTTCTCAGGATCGAAGGCATGGAAGGAGTCAGGCTAGGAGCGTAGAGATTGAATCTCAGAAGGAGAATTCAGACACAGACAAGAGCGACAATCCAGATATGAGATGAGAGAGCAGAAGGAACCAGCGGACGTAATAAGTCCTTTAGAGGATCCAAAGAACATATATACTAATGTGTAATTCTTACATTCTTTTGACCTGCATTCTTGGGTTTCCCTGCCATGGTCTTGATCTAGGCAGAGAAGGTAGGGTGTTTGGGGTGAGTGCAGACGTCTGTGTTATGGGGTTTCTCATGTTTCTTGTAGATGTTAGAGAATAGATTGCATTGTATGGAAGTGATGTCTTCCGAAGAACTAAAACTGTTGGTGGTGTGTACAGTTTATTTTTTCCTCGGATTGCAGGTGGAATGCATTCATGTTGTCATTGAAAGTAAATTGTTTCTAGCATTGCAGTTGAATCATAAGATTGACGATGATTGCTAATAGAGGTTATGCAAAAGCTGCCCTCCTGCCCTTGTGGGTTCAATCAAGTCTCTTTCAAGGTGTTTTGATGTTCTGGTTTTCAACCATTCTCTACCCATTCCACCCCAACCGAAGGCCTTTTTAAAGAAAAGCTTGAGTCAATTATCTGATCCACTGTAGGTTCTGGCCACCTGGATTTGAATAAAACTAAATGAGGTTTGGGTATCAATCGATTTGTTGGGTCCTTGTGATTTGGAAAATTTTGATTCTGCTCTGATAGCTAGTCAAGAAATTAGCTATGTACATGTGATTCTCCATTCTGTTTGATGTTTCTTTGTTATAATCTCTGATTTTTCTCTTGAAATTCTTTTTATGTTTCATCTTGGAATTATGCATTTATTTCTAGATTTCTTTTGCATTAATAAAATCCAAGAACACTCATTACCATTTTAATGATGATTAACCTGATTAAACAAAGACCTCAGACCAGCACATTCATGGTGGAAATTGATAGCTTTGGTTGATAAGAAAGTGAAACAGAACCCATATTTATATATGTATATATGCAATAATTGTAGTTCACTGTTGGAAACCTTCAGACATTTAAGTGTGAGAATGCACGACTCTACAAATTATAAACAAGAACAACAATCTCTCTTTTAGGTACAAACATTACCTTCTTTGGAAATTTAATTTCCCTATATAATATGAGAAAAGAAATGCAAATAGAATTGGAAACGCAATAAGAACAACAGCCACAATGCCTAAACGTTCATGATGAAATCCATAATAGTCTTGTAAGAAGGAACGGACTGTTTTGAGCTTTCCAAATATCACTATCTCTTTGTCTATGTCTCCATATTGTGATGTAAAGAAGCCGTTTAGCGTCCAAGCTGTTGGACAAATCCAGTAGCACCAAACCCACCATGCAGGGATTTGCTGCAGGAAAAAAAAAATCATAATTATATCATCTTCAACTCTGTTGTATTCAATGCAGGAAAAGAGGAAAAAAAAAAAAAAAACACAAAAAAAAAAAACAAAAACAAAAACAAAAACTGAATCATCTTAAAATTTTTACGATAAAAATTTAATGAGGAAAGATAGGTAATAATTGCATTACCGGTTCAGGTATAAGGAACCCCGAGAATAGATTCAATATGGTGTAGAATGCACTCGCCAATATGGAAGCCACTTGGAGATTTGGACTCAACGACATTATCATCATTCCAAGAAAAGTGAAGTACAGAAATGTAGAAACCGTTATGTAGAAGTACCAAAAGACCTTGTAAGCTGACGCATAGTATCCTATTGTTGGATATGTAATTGCTGTATACAAAATTGCTTGGAGTAATATATAGGGAATCTCAATGATCACCTACAACATACAAAAACAACAATATATTTGGTGTGTGATCGGAGTCCAGAAATCAACTAGTATTCTTCTTTTAAAAATGAACCATGGTAAGTACAAGATGCTAAGAAAATAGGTTTGGACCTGTGCTAATGAATAAGCCCTCGGGGAGTACATTCCAGCAAATTTTTCCCTGTACATAACAGTGCGCTCTGTCTCCACAAATGGTAGAACTGATGAACAATTGTTTAGGCCTAAGAATATGACAGCAATATTCATCGATCCGAGAATGTTGAACAAGTCTTGCTCCTCATTTCTTCAAACAAGGAAAAGAAAGTCATATCAGAATCATTTGGTTCCACTCTTAGAAAAAATAATTAAATAATAAAAATATGCATTTCGACAACTTAAAGCTTGCTGGCTTCATTGTGATATAAATAAATCAAGTGACATTATATCAATCGGAAGAAACATTTGTAGAAAAATTTATAATGGGCTCAGTATATTTGATTATTAATTCACAAAAACATGAATTATTGTAGAAGAAACATTTCTGTTTGCAATGAATTTTTGGATTTTTTGTAAGTTGGACATGGAAACCTGATACTACACGTTACATACTAGTTAATATTATAAAAGAATACTTCAACAGTATCTAAATAAATTGGTATATCATTAGTTCATGTATAAATAACAACTGAAATCAAGGAAGACAAAACGATAAATTAGGATTGATTCAAATAAGATTTGTCTGGCAAGTCTATGATATGTGAATTTTTTTCCTTAAAATGAAGTTTCATTAGATAGATAGAATTCCCTGTGTTTTGGTTATAAGTTTTGATCTAGTATTCCTAGTCATGGTGGCTTTATTAGTCCTATGGAATTAAATAAAAGACTTACAGTTTCTTCCCTTTCTGCCAAAAGACTATTCCGAACAATATAGATGAAACAATCATAAACATGAAGCGAACCAAGTTGTATGTAGGACTTCTCCAATAGGATAAGTGTTGTCTCCAGAGGCACGCTGTGAATTGCTCCCAACCATTTTGTGGAAAATGAGTAGGAAAATGCAAGTCCCTTGAACCAGGTGGTGGCTCACTTAATTGTTTAACCAACTCTACGGTCTCCCTGCACACACAATATATATATATATATATGTAAACAACCTGATCGAATAAAAATGTTTCCTGAATTTCAAACAAAACTATTATTTCTTAGTGTAGCACTGTAATCATCCATATGAAAATATTTGATTCATATTGAGATAATATGAACACACTTCCAATAATAGAAAGTGTGGCTTTGGGCATAATTGAATGGAGGAACATGATTCGTTTAGCCAACCCCAAGTCTTTGGGATAAGGCTTCGACAATCATGATTGAAACTTAACTATTGAATTGTTATACTCACTGATGTAGCGATGACTCTTTATAAATTTGAGCAAAATCCAAGCCAAGCTCTGCTTCCATAGATGCTGAAGTGACTTCTAACATCCATGTTGCCGGGTTATAGTTATCTTTGATCTTCGCCACACCAGAAAAACCCTGTTGGAGAAAAGGAGCATGAAAATAATAATCACCAACCATGTTACATATGTTATCATAAATACGTAACTCGTATTAGAGAAATAAAATGAAAGAAACAATAAGAGTTTTCGGAACTTCTATTGTAGTGACGATCTGATTGTTTAAAAGATCTTTTGAGATGTGCAAACTATATTTTTCACTGTAGAGAACGAAATTAAGAATTTACGATATCCTTGCAAACAGTGGTTTTATGTTTACACTGAAATTCTAGATGGATAAATAATGTAAATGAGATAATCGTTTTAAAATCCACAGGCCCTACACTCCAAAACACCAAATGTTGAATCAGAGAGAGAATCTCAAGATATGGTGGCTTTCCATGAAAATTGCACTATGGGTACACCCTGCTTGGTGGAACTGTGGGAAGTTCTTCGGCGTATTCAAATGGCTCTCGATTCTCATATTGATGAGGTCTCCACTGGAATGGACCTCTTCTAATGTGGTTGATTGGATGAATGGAAGAATTGAGAAACATAGAGAGCATTGGTAGTATCAATATCATTACAAGTTTAATTGTTTACTATGATGTATGATATGATAGCTATAGATTTTTCATGTAAAAAATGTGGGCTTACCTCAAAATATTCAATAAGCTTACTTGAATGCTGACCCAAGTGTCCAGTATAGATTACCTGTCCTCCCCTTTTCATTAGAATCAACTGTGCATAAAAAATACACATGTTTCTATTATTGACTTATATTGTACCACATCTGCATAATGGGACAATAAATAAGATAATTGAAGTTTCTATGAATTATGCTGTCTACCAACAGAATAGAAAAGTTATGATGACAATCAGAGAACAGAAACTGGAATTATGCTTTCTATTATGTTGAAATAAGTTGTTCTCCCTAACAAATACATCAATAATATACTGTTTGTTGTTGTATTACCTCATCAAATGCTTCAAATATGTCGATACTTGGTTGGTGGATGGTGCAGACTGTTGTCCTTCCTGTAGCAACAACATTCTTCACAGCACGCATGACAATGGCAGCTGCTCTAGCATCTAAACCCGATGTGGGTTCATCCATGAATATTATAGATGGATTGGAAACAAGCTCCACTGCAATGGTTAGCCGTTTACGCTGCTCAGTAGATAGTCCACTTATTCCTGGAATGCCAACTAAATCATCTCTAATTCCATCAAGTTCAATTGTTTCAAGGACTTCCTTTACAAATTCCTGCATAACAAATGCTCATGTTATTAAGAAGACCCGGAAAACTGCCTTTTTCAGAAATGTTATGTTATCGTTTATATATTAAAAGAGGATATCATACTGCTTTTGTTTTTGGATCAATCTGAGGAGGTAACCGCAACCAAGCTGAGAACATCACTGATTCTTCTATTGTAATTTGTGGAGAATGTATATCGGTCTGCTCACAATAACCTGATATCCTCGTAAATGTCTTTTGGACCTTGGGGTACCCTCCAATTCTTATTTCACCTTCAATAGTACCTCCAGTTTTCCTTCCAGAAAGAACATCCATGAGAGTTGTTTTCCCAGCTCCACTGACACCCATCAATGCTGTAAGAACTCCAGGCCTAAATGCTCCCGTGACGTCCCAGAGTAGCTGGAGTTTCTTTGGAGCTAAACCATCTTCTCTCATTGCCTGTATCCAAGAATACAAGAAATATCACTAGTTATACAATTTTTGATTGATATATGAAAACGGAGGATAATTTTACGCGAATGGTCAGCGTATCATTGTTACCGGAGGGGTTTCGACAAAATATTGCACGTTCTGAAATGCTACTGTCAGTGGCTCAAAAGGTAAGACCATCTTCCCTATACAATCAACCATGACAGTCTTAAATATTGTATTATTTAATAATACGTGTTCGTGTTCGCTGCTTATAAGTTGTATACTTCATATTGTATTCCACATCTCACCAGATTTTCTTGTTTTGACAATAGTTGTGGGAGGAGCAACACTAGTAGACTTTTCATCTCTATGCATGGCATTGTTACGGTCTTCTTTTGCTTGCAGTTGAGAGAATTTCCCTTTAGAAATAATAGCTCGAGATGTCCCTGGAGCTGAATACACAACATTCTTTATGCATACGATGCTAATGAATACAGTCTGAATTTTCATTTCATGCATAATAAAGACGAACTTACGGTTTAAATAAGTTAAGGCAACCGTAAATCCTACATCAAAAAGTAGTGTGAACCCAAACAAGGCTCCCAATGATATCCAATAAAAGTAGCCATCGAAGTTTAGACCATGTTGTGTTAGAACTTCCCACCCTATAGTTGTATTTTTCGGTGAAACCTACAAACAGAATGAAAATGATATTATTTACTAAATTTAATCACTTAGAAAGGAATGTTCTCGTAAACCAACTAATTGGGTCGGGCAGAAATTTTACTTTTTGCCACCGTGGAGCAAGAAATTCATTTATCGACAACCCTATCTCCGCATATGTCATTGGAAAAATCCAAAATCCCCACTTCAACCAACCTGGTGTAGAGGCTGCAAAATCCCCCCCAAAAAAGATTACGCTACTTACTTGAATAGATTTCCATAAAGCCTAAAGAGAAAAAAAAGGGGGGTATGGCTTTACATAGTGGAAGAATGAAGCCTCCAAATATGAACATTAGTAACAACATGAGACTACCAAAAGTTGTAGCAGCAACTATATTTTGAAAAACTGCGGCGATGAAACGACACATGGATGTTGATGCTTGATACAGAGCAAAGAGTAGAAAAAACTGGAAGAAAAACCTAAGAACCACATCAAGCAATTGTATTATGAAACAGAAATTAAAAAAAAGGGTGAATAAGTTTATTTGTTTGGCATATATGATACTTTAGGCTTTCAAACAGTGCTCACCTTTGTACTTCAGGGCTATATCCGATAACATAGTATGTAAGTGCCGTCCAAAGAAAAGACTCCACTAGTGAAAATGGAATCTTCAGGATTGAGGCAGGAACAGAGTAAGCCCATGCAGGGTAAAAGCAAAATTCTCTGTTTTTGTAGAAAACTGGAAGTCTAGAAACTGTGAAGGACAACTCAGCGACTCCGTTGGTCATAAGTCTGATAAGCGTATAAAACAAAGAACCCATATAATAATTTGCATGCAAAATGTCAACAGCCATCCGTGTACGTATGAATAGAGTCATTGTGATGAAGGCTATGATGATAAGCTGTTTAATGATGGAAACAAGCATGTGTTAGTAAGACTCAAAACAGTATTTGATGAAATAACCAAAACACAAGATGTAGTCGTGTCAAACAAAAACTACCTGTACTGTTTTGAATATGTATACAAACGAATTCCGCTTCATAAGAAGAATCTCTCTAGACATGCAAGCTTTCAATAGTTCCCATTTGTTCAAAGAGTAAATGCTAAATGATAAGGCACTTTGGTGACATTGGGATTTATCAAATGGCTTTGAGAGCTCTTCGTCTAGCTTTTGTCCAGTATGACTTGCCTTGAATTTTTCAGAGAATTGATCGACCGAAACAAAACTGTAGGGACGATAAGTATGATACCAATACTGTGCTTGATCTTTTCTTGAAATTACCTACAAATGATGAAACCCAAACTAAGTTTTGACTATGTGGAGTAAACGTAAACGAGGGAGATATTGAGACATATGTACCTCTTGGAGGAAGTCCGCGGCACCCTTTCTTTCTGGGCACTTGAAACCACAATCCTCAAAGAATTCAAGAACATTGCTGCGAGGACCATAGTACACGATCTTCCCTTCTGCCATCAAGATTATATCATCGAAGAGATCAAAGGTCTCCGGTGCTGGCTGAAGAAGTGAAACCAATGCAGTAGCATCTGTCATGTGAACAAATTGCTGAAGACAGCTAACTATCTGAAAGGTGGTGGAGCTGTCTAGGCCAGTCGATATTTCATCCATAAAAAGAGCTTTTGTTGGACCAACGATCATCTCCCCTACCGGATATGAAAAGGAAAACTCATATAGTGGAAGAAAAAAATTTTCCTCATAGATTTACATGTTAAAACCTTTGTTTTTTTGTTTTGTTTTTTTCCTTTTGGTTGTAGGGTGGGTTATACTTAAGTGAACCTATTAGATTTAAATTGCTAAAGGTGTGGGAAATACTGCAAATAGATCGAATTCTTCATTAAACGAGAGCTTTAAAATCTAATAGAAAAATGTCTCTCTTTTTTACCTGTTGTTAATCTTTTCTTTTGACCACCTGAAACCCCTCTTCTCATGGCATCACCAACCATTGTGTCGGCGCAGATATCTAGTCCAAGGATCTGTGTACTCAATGACAATGTAGTTCACAAAAATGTCGATAATGGGCAGAAACGTGTAAATCATTTACTACATTACCCATATTATTTCAGTTCTAGATGAGAGTAATTACCTTCAATATGTAGTCTGTTTGAAGGTTTCTTTTTAATCCCTCAACAGAAATTGCCTGTCAGAATCATGTCTATGTCTCAAAGATTTCCAATATAAGACTAAACTTTAGTTATCTCACAATGATCATTATTACCTTCATATAAGTGTCTATTTCTGGATCAGGGACAATTCCTGCTTGTTTCTCTCTTCTACTAACTTCCATCATTATCTCTTCATAAGAAGAAAAGTGAAAAATATCAGCTTATATTGAGAAATGGTTTCAAAATCTTAATTACCATAAAATATATATGGTGTGTCCCAGGAGCTCGGTCACCTGCTCTGCTTCCAACACCCTGGCAAAGTGCCGAAAAATCAAGTGTTTCCCTAACAGTCATCTCGGGTATGTGAAGGTCATGTTGGCTTATGTAAGCCGATGTTTTCTGTGGAACAAAGTCATCTAATCTGTAACCATTGTAAGAGATTTCCCCCGTGACCTGAAATGTACGACAAGAAGTAGAGAAAAAGGAAATGAATTATAGAAATTCTGATCATGGGTTGATTGTAGTATTTATATAAGATTAGCTTTTAAAGAAAGCCGATTAACGAAAGTTTCATATTCTAATGATAATGCATAGCTTAGAGGAGAAAAAGCATCAGATGGGGCATTCAATTAGACAAGTTAGGACTGTTTGGCATTCTTCTTCTTTCCTATTATTATTTTATTTATTATCATTTAATTTAATTTAATAATTATCATACCTTGAGAGATTGGTTTAATTTTCCAGCTAGAGCCAATAACAAGGTGGTTTTCCCACATCCCGGAGGGCCAAGTAGAAGAGTCATCCTGCAAGCCAAATAATCCTCCATGAATATTAACTTTTAATATATTTTTTTTTCTTTAGAACAAGACTATAGTTTCAAAACATGGTTATTGATTTGGTTAGCCAAGACTAACTGCTTCAACAAAATTTATAGATTTATGAGAGAGATTAGAGATTTTGCAATAATTACATACAGACTTGGACCATCCAATCAGTGGGACATAAACTGAAATTCTCTTACCTTGAAGGCTTGATGAGGCCACTGACATCTTTGAGAATTGTTAGCCTTGCTTCTTGAGAATTCCAACAAGTAATCTTTGTAAAAACCTGTTCAAAATACAACTTCATTACAAATAAAGATCGAGGAAAAGGTTATGATCTTTGCAGAAATTGTTAAAATAGCTGATAGCTTCAACACTACTATAGAAGAATCAATGATTTTTAAGACGCTTGTGCCGAACAAAAGATCCCAAACACCTCTTTGTACAAAACAATTGTCATCTACTGTTCTGGTTTTAAGAATAGAGGTGACTTCTTTACAGAAAATTATCATATCATATCGAGATAGAAGCAATCCTTACAGAGAACATGCTTTTGAGAGAGTTCCATATAGTAGGGAGAGGCTTCCCCTCGACTACCTCACATTCTGCCTCCACACACACATTCTTGCATCTCACTTCCACAGTAGGCAATTTCACATCCACTCTATAAGAAACATACAAAGTTATTCGAGTAACATGTGTACGTCTGCACCATACATTCATACATATCTACATGCATATGTAGTTCTAGAGCATAAACACATACATTATAAAACATGATCTGCCCTGAATAAGAAAGTGTTATCTTTCTGTTGTGTGGAAGTGTAGCAAGAGAAAAACAAACAAAAATGAAATGAATACATGAAGAACACAAGATTTACGTGGTTCAGCAAATTGCCTACAGCCACAGAGGAGTCTTACACACTCCGTCCTCTACAACTCTTTCTGCCACAAGGGACCTCACAGAAAAAACATAAAAAACCCTACCCCAAAAATACATACAAATATCCAAAAAATTCGCCTCGGGGCACTGCCCCTGAACCCCTGCATGGGCACACTCTGCTTTGGATAAAGGTCCCCTTTGATACTGTTTTTTCCTATTGAAGTCCAAGCCCAATAAGAGTACTAGACATCTCACAACACTTTCCTTGGATTGGCAGAAAAATAATTGGTGTAGTTGGTCACTATATAGAAACACATGTAGTGTATTATCAGAAAGGACGAAATGGAAAACATGGATGATAGGTTAGGGTGTCACTTGGGTGTCCGATTAACGATGATGCCTGATTAGAATCGAAAAAAGATCAAGACCCGGGAATACCTTATCTCTGTTACAAAATTACTAATATTAATACTGAAACTATGATCAATGGAAACAAGAACGTTTGTCAATAATATATTCTGGCCTTGGGTATATTGTTACCTGGACCGAATTGGGATAACTGGACCTGATATATCTGATATAATAATGCCAGAGATATATTTCTTCTAACTGAGTCTATTTATTTTAATTTCCCTTATTGGTTTCTATTTATTTAATAATCGAAAAGGTAACCTGTGTCCAATGGAAAACTAAATATCTGTTGGTTTCAGTTTTGGTTCCACATGTTTCAGTACCAATACCATAACTGATAGGAATTGAAGGCACTGCGTATTATAATAAATTCTGTTTATGAGTATACTGTGCCAGAACTTGAATTCTCATCCCTTTTTGAGTATATGTATCCAACATATCCAATCTCTTCAATCCGAACGCGAAAATACTGGACTGCCTTTGTTGGACACTGTGCTGATGTGGCAGTGCATAGAGAACCATTGATTTTTTCACTTGTATCTCGAGGAAAGAAACCTATGGTTATCTGTGCACTGCGACGTCAGCACAGTGTTGAACGCAGTGTCCAACGAAGGCAGTGTAGCATGACTCAATCCGAAAATACTATATTCAGATCATGCTGAGTTGGATAAGTGCAAAGGTTATATTGTAGAAAATAGGGTGCCAGAAATGAGGATAATAACCAAAATAGAAAGAGCACATGATATATAATTTATATGTTTCGGCAAGATTGCCCATGTCCATGGGCGATGATGAAATTATTTCATTATATATATCCATGAAAAATCAGGGTTAACAATCTCTCTTCCTTTCAGAAGAACTCAAAAAAACTCTAATAGAAACTCTAAAACAAGTTGGCTATGAATTAGGCATTCACTTGTATTAATGAAACATTGAAGAACTTTGGGGTGACGATTAGGATTTCTAGAGAGAGAAACTTTATCTAGCAAGAGAATCAATTGAAGGGAGGCTTTAGAAGATGATTCACATCATTTTCTATTCTTAAAAATGATAAAGATTATCTAGAGCAGCCCGTGTATAGAGTCTCTTAAACCCTAATACCTTCTTTTTCGATTTTGGAGGAGGTTTTTTTCATCATTGCGTCTTCTTCTAGATTTTCTTGGAAGAATCTTTTCAAGGGTTCTGACTGCATTGTTATAGTAGTATGTGGCTCATATTGAGTGGAACACATATATAGAGAAAGCAGGAGGATGCTGGAGTGGAGAGAGGGGAGTGTAGCGAGGAACGCATAACGTACCGAATGGAACGGAGCAGAACAACGGCATCTGCCTTTTGGGATGATTTACTGTTTTATTGCCAGAGACAATTAATAGGTTGGGGTGCGGGGGCAACGCCCCCGCAGTACGGTACAGGGGTATTATTAGAATTTTTTAATACTTATTGTATGGCTAGGGTTTACTATAAATTCATATGATGTGATACTAATTTTACATATAGTGAAAATTCAACTCCTCGCTCCTGTAGATGTAGGCACACCGTCGAACCACGTTACATCTATGTGTTTTTATTTCTTTCTTGTTTTTTTTTTCTTTTCGTACTATTCATTATAATTGCCGCACGTAGCGCAACAACTATGGATAAGGATCTTAAAGTCTTCCCAGAGGAGAAGGACAAGAAATCAGTTTTCATTCCTGAAAATCTAATACATGAAGAGGCTATTCGCTGGCAACATTCTTTGGCGGGTCATCTTTTAAGGAAGTGACCTTACTTTTTAAGTTTGAAATCTGCGGTGGAAAGGATGTGGAAAATAAAGGGTCATATGGAGATGATGTCTTTGGAGGAGGGTTTCTTCCTTTCCAAGTTTGACAATGAGGAAGATTGCAATATGGTTCTTAACTCAACTATCTGGACTGTTGGGGGGAGACCATTGATTCTTCGGATATGGACAATGGATTCAAATCCAGTTAGAGAGATGATGAAAACAATATCGATTTGGATCAGACTTCCACATCTTCCACTACAATTTTGAGCTACTGATTTAGGATATGCTTTTATGAATGGCCGAAGCCTTGTAATCAATGTGAAACATTTGATCATTATGTGGATTGATGTCCAAGGCAAAAACTTACAATAAAAATTATCACAAGAGAAGAATGGAGACAAAAGCGAGGAGAAACTAATGAGGAATCTCAGGTATAGGTGATGGCTCCAAATACCAATGTGGTAGGTGAGGATCTTTTGAAGGCGCTAATAGTGGTAATGAATGATAACCCTACTGAATCGATAGCAATTGTTGTTTCGAAGGAGGGGGTTGTGATAATACTATATCGACTAACAATGATAGTGTATGTGAGAAGGGGAAAGAGGTAGCTCAATGGGAATATGTTCCTTAGAGAGGAAGCTCCAGCATCGGCACAAACAAAAGCAAAGGGAAGGAAATTAAAGTGATGGGGAAGGATCTGGAAAACAGATTGGAGATAGCTTTGCACATTGAACCGATGAAAATAACGAATGCTTTCCAAGTCTTGGGAGCAGATCAAGGGGATGTGGAAGATCTTGATGATGATACACAAGACTGTGTGATGATTCCTTGACCTCTAATAATCATGAGATGCAAGTAGAAGAAGAGGAGATCAAGAGCCCAAGTCTATAATCTCAGAAAGAGAAGAAATAAGGCAGAAAAAATAAAAAAATAAAATAAGAAGGCAGATGAAGTTGTGACAAGATCTACTCGATCTAGAGTGATTACCCTTGGGGAGGGGGAAAAACCTTCAACCTAGTATTTAACATCAGTCCTAACTTGGAATGTAAGGGGAATGAATGATAGGAGGAAGAGACAAGCTATTCAAGACTTTCTAAGGAGGGAAACTGTGGATTTATTGGGATTCTACGAAATTAAAATTGATTCAGCGCTAGTAGCAAAATATCAGAAGAAAATGTGTAAATTTTGGAAGTGTATAGATAACTATCAATATCCATATGGCCGTATTTGGGTGGGATGGAATCCTTTAAAATTTAAGGTTGATAAACAGTTTGAATCTAGGCAAATGATACATTCTCAGATGCAACAAGTTAGAGATGGTTTTATTTTCCAATTTTCTGTACTTTTTGCTAATAATTCGGAACAAACCAAAAGAGAGCTATGGGATGATCTAAATCAGTGATCAACAAATCAGATATGGATAGTGATCAGAGATTTTTACATGGTCTGCTTTCAAGATAAAAAAAATTGGAGGTAGACCAGCGTCCATTAGAGTGATGAAAGATTCAACAATTGTATTGATGCGAATGGCCTTCAAGATTTGAAGACTGTTGATAATTGGTTTTCTTGGACCAATAAATCAATGGGTGGACGAAGGATTGCTAATAGGTTGACAAAGCTCTTATAAATTTAGAATGGCTTTCCAAACTTTTGTTTATGAACCTATGCTATTTACAAGAGGGAGTTTCGGATCATGCACCTCTTAAATTCATGTTTCCGGAGAACTCCAGTGGATAGGAGTCCGATGTACAAAGTAACTAATAAGTTGAGAGCTGTTAAGAATACTTTGCGGACATGGAATATGGATGTCTTCAGGTGGATAAATGAGAGAAAGGAAGATGCCAAATTAAATCTAAATGAAGTTCAAAGGAAAAGAAAAATAATCATTCAGATGAGTCCTTTGTTGAGAAAGAAAAGAAGGTTCTGAAGAAGTACAAGGAAGAAATTGAAGCCAAGGAGAAGTTTTATAGACAAAAATCTAGGGTGCAATGGTTGAAGGAAGGAGACAGGAATATCAGATTCTTCTATAGTACCACTGTCTCTAATACTGCACGTAATGCCATCACAGAGTTTGAAAAACCAGAAGGAACTATCCTTTGAGATGAAACTAGTATGGGAGAATGGTCAGCAGAATACTTCCAAAGTACCTACAAAAGAAACCATAATATTGTAAGTTCAGTTATTCCTCTCTTGAAATGGGTGTTTGATGAACATGTTGAATTTCTTACTTGCCCAGTAATCTGTGAGGAAATTAAAAAAGCTGTCTTTGATTCGCCAAAAAACAAAGTCCCAGGGTCCGATGGTTTTGGGGTGGAGTTCGATAAAACTTTTTGGGATGTGGTTAGGAAAGATGTTTGTGATGCTAGTTTAAATGTGTTTCGTCGTGGGGAATTGCTTAAAGAAGTGAATTCCACTCTTCTTTGTTTAATTCCTAAGGTGGAAAATAGCACGACTTTAGACTTGTTTAGACCAATAGCCCTTTGTAATTTCCTATACAAAATCATTTAAAAAATTCTTCCAAATAGGCTTTCAAAGTGCATTTCAAGCCTTGTTAGTCCTTTTCAATTGACTTTCATTAAAGATAGAAAAATACAAGATAACATTCTTCTTGCCCATTAAATGATTCGAAATTTCCATTCTCCTAGAGTTGCACAATTTTCCTGTGCTAAGATTGACATTAGGAAAGCCTATGACTGTATTAGTTGGTCTTTCCTCAAAGATCTCCTTATCCAATTTGGATTTCCTGAATTTTGGGTGAAGTTAGTCATGGTGTGTGTGTCATCGAGTTCGCTATTTGTAATTTTAAATGGCTTTTCCTTTGGTTATTTCTCTAGTGAACATGGATTGAGACGAGGAGATCCTCTATCTCCTTATCTATTTACCCTTGTTATGGAAGCATGGTTTTTGAACTCGGTATCACATCTCGTTTCGTTAGGCTCTGATATCGAGTTGACTTGGACGATACGTCTCATCTCGTTCGACATTGAGACAATGGCTTTTAACCATTTAAAAAATCTAAAAAAAATAAAAAATGAACCCAAAAAAATATATAATTAAAAAAAATCGATTTGGGGGTGAAAAAATAGAGGATTGAGATTTTAACTCGTTTGTCTCGGTTAACTTGGACGAGATTTTGAAAATCTCGTCCGATACGTCCCATTTAACTCGTAAATTAATCATTTTCTGCTCTGTCCCGTTTGTATCGCTCGAGATATTGGAAAATATCGTTCGAGACGACTCGCTTATCTCATGATACATGGTCGTCTCAAAATACTTTGTGAGTTGGTCTTGTTCAGCTTTGATACCGAGTTAACTCGGGCGATACATCTCGGTCTCGGACGAGTTTAAAAATCATGTATGGAAGCCTTCTCCTATCTCCTTCAAGATAGAGTTGACTATAATCTTTTTAAAGTTTCGAGTATTTTTGTGTTCCAAGTATTTCTTATTTAATTTTTGCGGATGATGTGCTTTTTTTCTCTTTGAATGAGTTACAATCTGTTCAATCATTTGGGGATGTCTTATCAACCTTTGGTTTGCTATCTGGGTTGTTTGTTAATGAAGGCAAAAGTCAATAATTCTTCAGTAACTCTTGTACCCAAAAAGATTTAGTCTTAGGGTATGTTTGATTGCACATGGAAAATAGGGTGGAAAATCAATTTCCATGGAAAATGACATTTTTCAAGTGTTTGATTGCACATGGAAATGGAAATTCATTTTCCACCCCATTCAAAAAGTCCACTAAATCATGGATTTTACTTTCCCACCCATATGGGTGGGAAAATGAAATCCACCCATATTTTCCATCCTCAATTCTTCCCTACCACCACCACTACCACCACCAGCACCACCACCATTACACTAACCTTGCCGTCGTCGTCATCATCGTCGTCACCATCGCCGTCGCCGTTGGCTCCGTCTCCGACCACCTTCTCTCTCTCTCTTCTTCTTCTTTTTCTTCTTCTCCTTCTTCTTCATCCCTCACCTCCTCTGCCACCACCACCACGTTCTCCCCCCATCTTCCTCACTTACCTTCGTCGTCGCGCCATCGTCGCCGTCGCCGTAGTCGCCGCCGCCGTCGTCGTAGTCGCCGCCGCCGTCGCCACCGTAGTCGCCGCCGCCACCTTCGTTGTCACATCCTCCCCTCTCCCTCTTCCTCGTCATCTTCTTCTTCCTCTCCCCCTCCTCTCATCTTTTTCCTCCTTCTCCTTTTTTTCTTTTTTCTCATATTTTTCCATGATTTTATTCAAGTGAAATCAAACAATGGAATTTGATTTTCCAACCCTACCTATTTTCCACAACTAATTTTCCATGGATTTCAAATTCCATGGAAAGTGACTTTCCATGCAATCAAACATACCCTTAGATAAATTAGGATTTAGGGAAGGTTTATTTTCAATCACGTATCTGGGGTTACCCTTGTTCTCTACTCGTTTAACCCATACAACATGTCTAGGGGCGGAGTCAGGATTTTCCTGTAGTGGGGGCAAATTATGGTTAGTTGTTTAGTGAAGATGAATGGTTTTAGAGAAAAATTAAGAGGTTTTTAGTTAGAAGTTGAAGAAAATGATATTAAAGTCATTTCCAATTAATATTTGAGAAGTCTTGGTCGAGAGGCAATGTCATCAACAAAAAATAGAAGAGGTGAGGGAGTGGGGACAAATGGGGCATGTAATTAGTTGAAAATATAGGGGTGTCTCAAAATTCTGTGGGGGTAAAAATTGGAGGGAGGTGAGGGTGTAGGGGCAAATGGGGAGAGAGGTGAGGGAGTGGGGATAAATAGGGCATGTAATTAGTTGAAAATATAGGGGTGTCTCAAAGTTCTGTGGGGGCAATAGCCCCACCAGCTCCTTACTAGCTCCGCCCCTGAATGTGTCAACCTTTAATTGACAAAATTCATAAAAGAGTTGATAGTTGGAAATCTCATTTTCTATTACGCTGGCCGTTTAGAACTTATTAAATCCGTTCTTTCAAGTTTCCAAATCTATTGGTCGACCTCATTTAGCATTCCTTTCACTGTGTTAAAAAAATAGAAAACTTGTTGAACAATTTTCTATGGAGGGGCCTTCTCTTGATCGTTCCCTGCATTTTATGAAATGGTCCAAAGTCAGCTCTCCTATTGAATATGGAGGTCATGGTATTCACCGCCTTAGGGAAAGTAACAAAGTGAGGATGATGAAAGTTTTTTGGTCTCTCATCTAGAACAACAATAGGTGGTCGACTTGGATGAGGAATAGATATGTGGGAAGAACTGGTATTTAGACTTGTAAAGCTACACTCCTGGGCATGGAGAAATATATTGAAGTCAATAGTTATGTGGTGGGTAATTTACATATGCTGGTGGGTGATGGTCGAACCACTCAAATGTGGAGAGACCCATGGATTGAGGGACGGTCTTGAATATCCAGATTTGGGATAATAATTTGGAAGCAACAATTAGCCAATTTGTTGATAATGGAATGTGCACTATGTGAAAATTGAAAAATTCTACAGAAAAAATTGACGGGCCAAGGCCCACAAATTTTAGAAACTGAATATTGACGATCTAGGACCGTCAAAATTCTAAATATTCCCAAATTTGACGGTTTAGAGCTATCGAATTTTCCCAACCTTCATTAATTTGACAATTTCGGTCTGTCGAAAATAAAAATTTGACAATGAAAAATTTGATGTCAATTCAACTCCTTTGTCCGTCGAATTTTATGAAATTTGACGGCCCAGGACCGTCAAATTTGGGCTTTTTTCACATTGTGGTGGAGACTAATAATGCCCCATAATGAAAGAATGCAATAGGTAATTGATCTAGTATCATCACAGTCTATGCCTAAAATGATTATGGAAGACAAATGTATTTGGAAGAGGAGCCCCAATGAAAAATTCTCATCTAAAAGTGCTTATAGTGTTCTAAATGAGAATAAAGTAAAAGTAGATTGGAGGAAGGTAATTTAGCACAGGAGTTGAGTTCCACGGTATTCTTTTATAACATGATTGGCAATTCAGAAAAAACTTTCTACAGTTGAAAACTGAAGTAAAAGGGGATTTCAACTTATATCTTGGTCGTGCAGCATTGGAAACAAATGATCATATTTTTTTTCAATGTGAATATAACAATTGGATATGGCGGAATATTCTTAGGAGATTTGGGATCATCAAACTATGATTTAGCTCGGTTTTGGATGAACCGTTACTTATCAAGAGTGTTTGATTTTCGAATATAGTGATATTTAATGTGCTCATGTTTACCATGTTTGGAGGAAGTGTAATAGAAGACTATTTGAAGGGTTAAATCAGACGAACATTTCTATTTCAGTTGATTGCGACTGATATAAAAAATGGGTTCAATGATGTGGAGTTGGAGATTGATCCCAATACGTTTTCTTTCTTACAAAGATGGGATTGTAAAGGGACACATATTTCAAAGAAAGTGAAAAACATTTTTTGAAAATGTCCGGAAGAAGGTATCTTGAAGATTAACACGGATGGATCACTCTCAGATGCTGGAAGTGGTTTGGGTTTTGTGGGGGAGAAACTATAAGATAGTATACAATTTGCTGCTTGGGATGGTTGTGAAGATGATATTTCTCCATTGAGTTGAAAGCAATAAAGGAAGCTATGGGGTATGCAAAATTAAGAGGATTTAACCAAATCTTAATTTCATCTGATTCCTTATACTCCATAAAATTGATTGAGGGTGAAATCAAGGTATCTTGGAAGTATTGAGGGTGAAATCGAGGTATCTTGGAAGTAAGTGGAAGAAGTAGAGTCAATTAAACTTTTAGTCACCTCTTTTGCCATTTGCAATTTTGAGTTCTACTGGAGAGAGACTAGTAGAGCAGCTGATTTCTTGGCTCAATTAGGAGCTAGATAGAGAGTTTTTTTTGTAATTGATGATGAAGTTGTCATGCCTCAAGAGTTCATGAGAATCATTCTTGACGATGTAACATGTAATTGTATCCGTGGATGATCAATAAAGAGGAGAGAGGGGGGGAGGGGTTCCCTAAAACCTTAGCTTACCAATAAAGAAAAAAAAAAAAGTTGGCCATGAATTTATGATTGTACAAAGATGAAATTGCCCCTAGGTAAAAGGTTGAAATTGAGAAAAAATATTACTTTAACAAAATTGGTCCTTCCTGCACAGCTTCTTAAGCCAATGGAAAGCCACCTCTAACAAAGATAAGACACAAACATAACACCATGGAACCTTCAAAGGAATCTAGAAATAAGCCTCAATAGTTGATTAAACAGGAGTCAAATAGCTTAGTTGGCAAAATCAATTGGTGATGATACCATAGACCTAGGTTCAATTTCGGCTATTACCGAATGAATTATTGATAGATCTCATTAAAAACAGATTTACCAACCATACAAAAGGAAATGGACAAAAAAAAAAAAAAAAAAAAACTAATGATTGCACCTATAAGTTCTTAATTTGATTTGAATTCATGAGGTTCTAAAATGGTGAGATAGATGAGTAAAAAGATTAGAAAAAGATAAAATTAGATATGAACATATTTAGAATAATCTTGGAATAGCCACAACAATAAAAATTTATAAAAGGAAAAGTCTATTATGACAAAAACAAAGACCGAATATACCCGCTATATCGAAATTCTTTGATGCTAAGTTTATGATTCTAAAAAGGCAACTGAAAATGAAGTGGATTAAGATAGTAATAAAATATACAAAAACATTTTCCTTGACATTTGATCCAGAATGGGGCAGTAGAATTTATGTTCCCAGCAAAAAATAGTTGAGAGAAGTTAACTATATATGATGATCCATGATTGGTTTCCATGGTTATATATATTTATCAAAATAAAAGTAAAATAATAAATACTTTAGAACTTAATTTCATTTATATTGTATAAAAGAATATGACCAAGCGTACCTATCTATTCTCTCTCTTAGCTTCTTCAACAACCGATGATTATCATTCTCAATGTGCTTTATAAGCTTCTCTATGAACAATTGCCTTTCTAGAGGTCCAAGCTTTGTAACATCTACCGCATCCTTCTTCCCTTCTTCTTGCTGATCAAACAAAGATGTTCTAAGACGTTTAAATGTGGGTAATCTCTCAATTGCTGCCCACTTCAACTCAATTTCATCATCATCATCATCACCATCTTCTCTTCTAGAATCGGAACTAAAACTAGTTTTGAAATTCGAACTGTGATGATGAAATGAAGACTGTATGCTTCTACCTATCTCAGCCAACTCCATTAGTCTTTTGTGGTCTCTTAGACAGCTTTGTTACAACATATATATAGATAGATTAATGGAGTCTCTTAAATTATCATTTTGTGGCACTTCGCATGTATCACATACAACTAACTCGTGTTCCCATAATCCCATGTGTTGACCCCAAGTACTAGCTATAGCTAGTCTTTAATGTTCTTTATTCAAGTACTTGGACCTGCTACTTCTGTAGCTAGTTTTAGGTGTGGACAAGAAGTCCATTATCATTTTTAAAGTAAATGTAAAAAGAGTTTAGTACACTTTGCTTTGAAGGGAAAGAAGGTTAAAGTTTGAACCCAATACAAAATAAATAAATAATAAAGTAGAATGTGGACTATTGATTTAAAGTTGAGTCGTGGGGAATGCACGCGCTCTTCGTACGCGGTTAGATACGCGGATGATGTGGCAAGAGCACAGAACCATAGATCTTACCCAATTGCGTACTAAGACTGCGTGCATTCCATCATTATTCTCTAAAGTTCTCAATTGCTTTCCAAAGCATCAAAGTACTTTAAGCAATTGTGTGTGGCATCATATCACATGTTCTTGGGACACATTGTTTTAGAGCAAGGACGACTGTGGAACTCATTTTAGTGGTTATGGATATCAAATTATGGATATCCATGGTTATGCACCCCAATACCGAAATTTGTCATCCATAAGTATTTATATATTTTTTAATCCATTTTTTTCCAAATGAAATTCAAATAAAATTTAAATTAATTTTCTATTGGCACCCCATCTGTTAGCAATCTTACTAATTTTCTATATTTTTAATTATGGTGTAAATAAGTAAACGTTAGGGGTGCCAAAAGCTAAACCCATCTTCGTCACCAACAGTCTGACTCAATGCCAAAGAGAGAGAGAGAGAGAGATTGTGAGTAGACGTCATTAATAGAGGTTTACGGGGATCCATTGGTGTTGCTGAAGCTTTGATTCTTGAGTTTTTAAATAGAGCAATGAGCTTCAACTATTGGATACCTACTATACCAATCATCTGATTTCGATCCCCTCCAAAAAATGTGGAAGGTGAGAGGAGCGACGGATTTACCATCGTGAGATTCAGAAAACCCAAAATCTGACATGTTATGGGTTTTGCGTTGGAGTTGCAATTTCTGTGCTCCATGACCCAAGTCGTCAGTTATGTGGGTATCGGTCGCATGAGAGGTCGGGCCTTGGAGTTGCTCTTATACTTTATGTTCAAAATTAAGAATTTTGAGGCTGAAACTGTTTTTCTGTTAGACCATTAACAATTTGGACATACAAAAATTATCAGGGATGATGTACTAGTATTAAAATGAAATAATTTAACAACTGACATATGTATTTAAGGATTAAGAAAAAATAAAATATAAACTCGCTTTCAAGGATAAAATAAGATTACTTCGAACCAAGTTAAATGGAGAACATGATTCATTTAACCAAAACCAAATCTTTGCAAGAAAACTGTTATTGCCATAATTATTGGATGCATAAACATCAAAATTTGATAAAAAAGGATAATATCTGATCATTTCTATAACTTGATGAGTCTCAATCACCTGTTAACCTTAACTAATTGAATAAACTCAATTGAATTTTGAAGGAATTAGATGAATAAACTAGGCAAGTGTCCCCTCAGATTAGGAAATTATGGTGGGAATGAGAAATATGCCATATTAATATTATTTCTTTGAAAATAGAAAATAATATACTTATATATATATATATATATATCGAGAATCTCTGCAGGTAGTGGATTAGGCTTGTATCTGGACTTTGCTTTGTCCATGAGCATGGTCTTATCCAAGGACTAGTCCCAGGGCACGTGCAATGTCCGCACATCACACGCACTAAGTAAGTGATGGTGCACACTTGCAGGTGGCCCCTGAGGAATTAATGCACATATTAGGTATCAAACTCACAATCTACGGGCATTAACCATTTATAGATCCAAATTGGTCATTAAGTCAACCCCTCGGGATTCTATTTTTTATATCTTTGCTATTATAACAAGTGAAGGGTGAGTGTTAATGTTTTTAATTATAAAAAGATCCTTATATTACATAGAACGACACAACATGTTGGAAAAGTTTATGAACCGTTCTATACTGACTTCCTACAACTCAGGGTTTAACAATGTTGACGTGGTGGTGTGCAAGGAATCCTTGAGGAAAAGCACCTATATTGAACGCAATGTTGTATGAAGTCAATTTAGCATTTTTAAAGTTTATACAATCTCTTATATTAGGGTTTTGTTAACATGTGCTCTAAGGATATAGTTATGATGCATTAAATACACCTTAAAACTTGATTTTTCTACCAAAAATACCCTCAAATGCTTGTTTTCAAGGTGTATTTAATGCATCTTAGCATGTGCCCTCAGGGCACACATTAACAAGACCCCTTATATTAATCATAAGGTTTTGTTAATATGTTACCCAAGGTCACATATTGGGATTCATTAAATACACTTTGGAAATAAGCATTTATGGGTGTTTTTCGGTAGAATATTTTTTTTAAGGGTATTTTAGGTAGTAAATATTTTTTGAAGTGTATTTAATGCATCTTTACATATTCCCTAAGGGAACTTGTTAACAACACCATTAATTTTAAAGACATTTCTAAGTTTTGTAAGGAAAATTCCTAACCACGTTAGTTAGGAAAGTTTTATAACCATGTCACCTTGTGACATCCAAAAACATGTTGGGATGCAGCACAAGAAAAGTAAATTTTCATTGTTTGGTTTTAATTTTAAAAGGGAAATAAATTTCATAAGTCGTTTATGTTTCTCTAGATATGCATCAATATCCAATTGGTGTTGTTGAATCCTAGAACAACTTTTTGTCATACAGTATTTTATCGCTAGACTCCAAACTCAAGTATTATTTATTCTCCGTTAATGTTGAAACAAAGTTTTTCAAAACTTTTTAAATTCATTACTAATCTTCCTTCACAAAATTATGTTTTTAAAAACATTTATTTATATTTATTTCAAGAAATTATTTTAACTAGTGACAATGAATATAAAATTTTAGTATCAATTAATGATTAGAAATCAATATAAAAGGGCCCCTCATGAAAAAGGACTCATGAAAATACATATGATCTTGACCATCAGATATAAAATTGCTATCTAGAGTAGTGTTTAGTTCCTACAACAACATATGGTGTCCATGTGGTTGGAGACTAAGGGTCTGTTCTTTAAAGAAGTCAGTTTTAACTTCAGAAGCCAGCTTCTGCAAGGAGTAGGAGTCCAAAGCCTGAAAAACTACATCCAACAAAAACTTGTTCATTATAGAAGTATATAAATCAAAAATTGATGTTCGTTTGACAATTTTTTACTGCTGGATTATAGTAAAATGACCAGAATATCCTTAATGTTGATAATGCACTCATAATACACCTAAAAAGTTCAAAATACCTTAATAAATATATAATTACACCATATACATATATATAATAAATTTATATTAGATGAAGGGTATTTTGATAATCTTTTTTTTTTTTAAGGTTAAGTTTGGTTGAAAATTTGATTAAAAATGAAAGGTATTTTGGTAATTCAATTTTATTTTTTAAGGTTAAGTTTGGTTAGAAATTTGATTAAAGATGAAAGATATTTCGGTAAAGATGAAGGGTATTTTAGTAATCTTCTTTTTGAAAATTTGATTAAAGATGAAAGGTATTTTAGTAATTTTTTTAACGTTAAGTTTGATTGAAAATTTGATTAAAGATGAAGGGTGTAGAGGGAAATAATCGCACAGTTATCTAGATCGTACGCATATCCAAGCCAATTAAGTAGTACCATGTGCAGATCAACATACGAAGTGCTGCCCAACAGAAGGGTTGTTAAGGTAGGAAGCACCTAACCTGTCAAAAGGTAGCACAACACTGAACAAGACCTGGTCTGCCAAGTAGGGCAGACCTTGTAAAATAATATATGTGATTCTAGTTTGCGCATGTCAAGCTTAGAGATCTCGGAGGAGATCTCACCAATATAGCATTTCTAGTCCCAAAGATCCCCATTTCTTTTAGGATCCTTAGAATCATGGGATTTTCCTGGATCACTTCCCGCAAAAAGAGGAAATCCTGATTTAGTGGAAGGATTTATAAATAACACAATAAACATAAGCTGAAAGATCTTTTTGGTCGATTAAGAGTCTAACCAGTAATATCCATTATTCCTTTACTACTTTAACTTGAGTGTTGGAGAGTTTTTGGCAGGTACCATGTCAGTGCTAGCAAAGAAGTGGAATGAGTGACTTCAGATTTGTGAGGCAAAGTCTATCAGTACCGTTCACCGAAATCTGACCCTCACAAATTTGGCGCCGTCCGTGGGAAACCCAACAACATAATTGATTTGAGTCAAAACAATGAGGAGATCCACTAGAAAAACCAAAGTTAATGCACCCCCACTCGTGGCACCTACTATAGATGCTCACCTTCTAACGATGCTAGAAACCATGAGGAAGCAGTAAGAGGATATGCAGAAGAAGATGGATGATTTAGCTGAACATAATCGAAATTCGAGTCAACGTTTAAAAAAGTAGCAACAAGAAAGACAATATCTCTCTCCACGAGATCCTCAGCTTCTTGCTAGAGATAATCATGTCTCAAATGCAGAAGGCAAACCGTAAATCTCGATTGGGGAATGAGAAATAGAAGTTGCTACTATTACTATTCAGTTGAACCACCAATGGGTCTAATCAAGAGGAGATCAGAAAGATGATCAGAAAGGAGAAGGAGACAATGAAGAGTGCAAATATTGGCACAATTGTAGTGCAAGCCGTTAGAGGTACTCAAAGACCCCCTTTACAGCGGAGATCTTGGTTGAAGAGATCTCGAAGAAATTCATACCACCACGTTTCACCCCTTACTCTGGGAAGAAGGATCTAGTGGAGCACTTGTTCCACTTTTGACAGATGCTCATACTGTGGGAAGGGAATGAGGATTTGATGTGCAGACTTTTTCTTTCTAGTTTGCAGGGAAATGTGCTGACCTAGTTCCACAAGTTGCAATGTGGATTAGTAGCTTCTTTTGATGAGCTTTGTACTGTATTTGTAACGCGTTACATTGGCAACAGGAAGAGTTGCGAAGACATGGATGCTCTGCTCAACATAAGAATGCAATCTGGGGAGAGCTTTAGAGAATTTATGAAAAGATTCAGGGAATAAACAATGATTTTGAAAAGTTGCGACGAGAGAACGATAGTAGTGACGTTCAAGAACTCTTTGCCATCTAACTCAGGGTTGTACAGGTCTCTTGTGAAGAGGAGACCAGAAACACTAAGTGAATTATTCAAAATAGTAGAAAAATACATCAGATTGGAAGATGACCCTCAGAATTCAACCGGAAGAGCAAGGTCATACATATTGTGGCGAAGTCTAATAAGAAGCAGCAGAGTAGGAAGAGACCTCTCAAGCAGGGTAGAGAGCAGAGGAGGGAGGAGACATATTTCTTCATGCCCCTTAGTGAAATCCTACCTTTCATCGTTAATGAACCATATTCCAGCACCTCTCCCTTGAGATCAAATAAAACAAGATGGGTGATACTACGAGTATCATAATGTGTAGGCCCACACTACCAATATGTGCCAAGTATTAAGAAGATTTCTACAGAGATTGGCAAAGTAGGGCCGACTAAGGAACTTGTCCAAGAGACAAAGAGAGAATTCTTTCTGAAATAAGAATTAGAGACCTAATAAGCCACCTGTTGAAGAGAAGGATGAAAGGGCATAATTTATTCACGTTGTCCTAAAACAAGAATCTAAGAGGTCAAACCTAGACAAGATTGATGAGAGATTCAAAAGGCGACGAACATAGCACCTTGCTCAAGTCTATACAACGAGAAGTGGACCCACAAAGCAAACAGATCCCTACAGAGAATAGACCGTGACTTTCACGGAAAAACACTTAGAGGGGGTGGCAAGGCCACATTATGATGTGTTGGTGGTAATCCTCTAGGTAGGCACTTTCACTTTTAAGAGGGTGTTGATCGATAACAGCAGCTCAGTCGACATTCTGTATGCCTTAACGTTTTTGAAGATGAGTCTCAATAGAAGCGTGCTCACCCAAGTAAGAGCCCCTTTGATTGAGTTTGATGGGAGGATGAGCCAACCATGGAGGGAAATAATATTGCCTGTGCAAATAGGGCCGATAACTTTGATGATTAGGTTTATGGTTATCGAAGCAAGCTCCATTTACAATGCTATACCGGACAGATGGTGGACCCACAAGATGATGGCTGTACCTTCAATGTACTACCAAATTATGAGATTCCCAATACTACAGAGGGTGTGGGACATCCGAGGGGATCAGGTAATGACCCAGGTGTGCGTGCTGGGCAAAAAAGAGTTCTCCAAGGAAAACACTCAACAATAGCAATTACAGTGGGGGGAGCTTAGCCTAGTGAGCCCCCATGCCTGGAGAACATCCGGATGATGGATGTGGGGGAAGGAAGGCAGATTGGGGTAAGGGTAGAACTGGGCCTAGAGGAGCTGAAAGAGTTGGTAGACTGCCTGAGAAGGAACAGTGACATTTTCATTTGGTCTGTAGAAGAGATGCAGGGGATTAACCCCAAAGTGATCTGCCATCACTTAAATGTTGAGCCGACTGTGAGGCCAGTAAAGTAGAAGCCAATAAGACTAGTATATCATTTCAGAGAAATAGTAAATGAATAGGTGAACAAGCTGATCAGAGTAGGGTTTATTAGGGAAGTATAGCTTTCTGATTGGATAGCTAATATAGTGGCAATGCCAAAGAAGAATGGGAAAGTTAGAGTTTGTATCGATTTTACAAACGTAAATAAGGCCTACCCTAAAGATAGTTTTTCTATACCAAGGATTGACTAGTTAGTAGATACTATTTTAGGTCATAAAAGGCTATCATTTATGGATGACTATTTTGCTACAACCAGATTCAGCTCAATCCAGTAAATCAAGAGAAGACAACATTCATTCTTGAGTAGAGGCTATACTGCTACAAAGTCATGCCATTTAGATTGAAGAATATAGGAGCAACTTATTAGA
Source organism: Akebia trifoliata (assembly GCF_017979445.1). Taxonomy (NCBI): domain Eukaryota; kingdom Viridiplantae; phylum Streptophyta; class Magnoliopsida; order Ranunculales; family Lardizabalaceae; genus Akebia; species Akebia trifoliata. The sequence continues at coordinate 14,428,815 of NC_141382.1, read as the reverse complement.
GGCTAGTAACGGAGCTCTTCATAAACTTATTAGACAAGATCGTAGAAGTCTATATTGACGACTTGCTAGTGAAGAGCAAGGAGAAGAAAGATTATGTTGCTAACTTGGAAGGGGTTCTTCTCTCGAGTAAGGAAGGTTGGAATAAAGCTTAACCCAAAAAAATGCATTTTCGCATTAACTTTAGGGAAATTTTTGGGATACCTGATCACGAAGAAGGGGATAGAAGCTAACCCTAATCAGATTAGAGCTTTGTTGGAGATGCCCTCGCCAAAAACGTAGAAGCAAGTTCAAAAGTTGGCGGAAAGGGTCGTGGCTCTAAACAGGTTTATATCCAGGTCTTCAGATAAATGTAGACCTCTATACCAGTTGCTGTGAAAGAATACCAAGTTTGAATGGACAGAGGAATGTGAACATGCTTTCACATAACTGAAGAAATACCTAAGCTGATCACCTATACTCTCCAAACCAGAAGTTGGGTTGTACCTAGCAATTTTTGAGTGCGCGCTCAGCTTAGTCTTGGTCAGAATGGAGACAATAGCTGAGCAGCCCGTATACTTCCTAAGCAAGACTTTCACCGACGCAGAAACGCAGTATTCCAAAATTGAGAAGATGGGTTTAGCCTTAGTCTACATAGTTTTACGGCTGAGGCCATACTTTCAAGCAAACCGAGTGTAGGTCATCATAAAATACCCTTCAAATATATCCTAGGAAAGACAGAAGGATCAAGTAGAGCGGAAAAATGGGTGTATAGCTACTAAAATTTGGGCTAGAATACAAGCCTAGAGTTTTGCTAAAAGGCCAAGTAGTAGCTAATTTTTTGGTAGACTTTCCAGTAGAAGAAAAAAAAGATCTACTGGTAGATAAACTAAAAAATACCGAAGATGGGCAAGAGATGAGCAACCATCCAGGGTGGAAGATCTATGTGGATAGGTATTCAAATCTAGAAGGGTCAGGAATAGGGGTGATACTAATACTCTTGACGACTCTAGGATAGAGAAGACAGTCAGACTTGGGTTTAGAGCATCAATCAATGAAGTAGAGTATGAGGCAATGCTGCTTGGCCTCAATTCGTTGACAAGGCTGGGGGTAATAGAAGCTATAGTCTATAGTGACTTGCAGCTAGTAGTTAACCATGTCAACGATATGTTTGAGGCATGGGATCCTCCGTTGCAATTTTATTTGGAGAAAATTAGACCTGACATGCTCCAATTAGGGAAGTGAAAGTAGAGCACATACCACGAGTAGACAATAGACATGCAAATGTTCTAGTATTCATAACCTCAATATTGGTAGGGCATGATAAGAGAGAACTGCCACTACGTTACCAAGAAAGACTTACGATAGACGAACCAGAGATGGTCAATATGGTAGCTACGATTGGGAATCAAGGGTAAATGATCCCAATCTTCACCTTCTTACAATTAGGACTACTGCTTGATGATCCAAATGAGGCATGGCGTATGAAGAGCAGGGCAGATAGGTACACAATCCTAGATGGGAAGCTGTGCAGGAAGTCTATATAAGTGGACAACTTCTATGATGCCTGACGTCAAAAGAAGTAGAGGAAGTGCTAAGCGAGATCCACAAAAAAATTGTGAGAATCACTTAGGGGCAAGGTCTTTGGCTAAAAAAGTACTCTCCCAAGGGTATTTTTAGCCATACTTGCACAAAGATGTAGTTCTGTACGTTAAGCATTGTAATAATTGTTGAAGACATAAAAGGATTATCCGTTCGCCTACAATGCAACTCAATTCCCTAATCAGCTCATAGCCATTCGCACAATGGGGGATTGATCTGGTAGGTCCGCTGTTCAGAACACTAGAGAACCTAACCTTGTTGTTGGTGGCAACATATTACTTCATGAAATTGGCGGAGGCACTCCCTCTAGCTAGAATTCGTCTACAAGAAGTGCAAAATTTCATATGGGAGAATATTATCTGCCGATTTGGTTTGTCACGCACAATAGTCTTAGATAATGGGAGGTAATTCGCAAGAGAACAGATTAGAGATTTTTATAAAGAGCATGAGATAACATAATTATTCTCCACACCACAGTATCCGCAGGGCAATGGACAAGTCGAAGGGTAGGTGGATAACAGTCTTGCACAGAGTACTATGGGCCTACAGGACAACTACTAGGACTTCTACCGGGACATCTCCATTAGCCATGGCCTATGGAATGGAGGCGATAATACTAATGGAGAACAGTTTTCCTACAATAAGGTCAAAGGTGGTGCAGACTAACTAGAATAACCAGCAAATAATAGTAGAAGAAAAATGAAAAACAATACTGATAAGGCTAGAAAGTTATCATCAAAAATTGTAGAATTACTTCAATAAAAGGGTCCATCACAAGAAATTCAAAGAAGGAGACTTAATGCTATGTAGAGTAATCTATAATAAAGAAGAACAGAATAACGAAAAATTAGGTCCAAATTGGGAAGGGCCATAAAGAGTGGCAAAATAGGTCAGAAAGGAGTATACTACTTATTAACAATATCTAATCAAGAACTGCCTAAACCATGGAATACTTGTAACCTCAAAAGATACTATCAATGAAACAAAAATCCTTTGATTGTTAATAGCCTACATGTGGAAATAATCGAATTGAGCCCCACTTGGATCCGAGTCTACGTGGTTATGCTCTGCCTTAGTTGGCAGGGTATGAAGCTAGTCGGGGCCCTACTCTGTCAAGAGTAATAAAGTACTAAGATAGGCCCTACTTGGGTTTGGGTTTACGTGGTTCTACTTTACCTTAATTGACAGGGTATTAAGTTGGTCGGGGTCCTACTCTGACACGAGTAATATAACACTAAATTGGGCTCCCACTTGGATTCGAGTCTACGTGGTTCTACTCTGCCTTAATTAGCAGGGTATTGAGCTAATCGGGGCCTTACTCTATCACGATTAACATAACACTAAATTGGGCCCCACTTGGGTTTGGGTTTACATGATTTTGTTCTGCCTTAATTGGCAGGGTACTGAGCTGGTTGGGACATAACACTAAATTAGG